>NW_027532613.1:3346891-3359904 GCF_008692635.1 Crocuta crocuta | reverse complement strand
CCTGAGGATGTATGAATTGATTTGGATTTAAGCTGCTACTATTATCCTACTGGAACTTGAAGTCCTCATAGGCTTTTGAATTTGAAATAAGTGTTAGAGGTTATTTAGTCCAAACTTCTGTATTTACAAGTGAGAAACTTAGTCCTGGTGACAGCTAACAGTTTGCCCCAGGTTATACAGAAACAGGCTCAAGACTGCTACTATAGTAACCTTTCTATCCTTTAACACAAAATACTCTTTCAAAACAGATAAATTACACGATGGAGTGAAATCTCTAAAGTCAGAAGTCTCAGTCCTTCCCACACACTTATTTGTATCCTGAGAGGCTATAGAGAATAGCAGGTGTTCTCCTGAGTTGCTTGAAATTCCAAAGAAGTCCAAAGAACATCTCTGGTCCTAGAGGAATTTGCTCCATCTTGTTATCCTGGTTGTGTGGTAGAAATAGCAGAGATTCTTCGGGGTCTGGTCTGAGCTAGGGTTTTATTTACACATAATAGTTAAGAGAGAAGAAAGAGGAGTTAGAAGAAAAGAATGTAGAATTTTCTCCTCTCATTTCCCCCAGAATTCTTAGGGATTGTTTTATCACCAACTTTTCATTTGCTATTTCACTAGCGAAGAACCCGTGGGGAGAGAACCCCGGAGTCAAGGCCCAAAGTGTCAGCTAAGGCTCAGTCATTGGGGCAAACAGCACAAATGACGAACCTGTGTACAGTGTGCTAGACACTCTGCTGGACATCGAGGGCAATGGTGAAAAATAAAGCAAAATCACTTTCCACAGCGTTCATTGCCTCACAGAATGCATTTGCACACATTATATAACCAGTGTGTGGCAAGTGCTGCAAGATATAAGGACAACTAACAGTGGGAGCACAGAGGCAGAAACAAGGATTTTGCCTTGCTAATGAGGATGGAATTTTAGTTGAGTTTTAAAGAATGAATAGGAGTTTGCTGGACTGAAAACTCAGGAGAAGGCATTTCATATTTAGTGAACTGGAAGCAAATGGGAATGGCTGGAAGATTAGGGTTGGCTATGTACCAGAGGCTAGATCTTAAAAGTCCCAGTATATCTCAGCCTTTCATTTGAAGGCAATAGGAAGTGGTAACGTGTCTTAAGTAGGTCAGTGACAGGATGGCTTTTGTGTTTTAAAATGTAAGGTGGATTGGAAGGGGCATGCCTGGAAGCAGGGAGATGAATTACGAGGCTACTGTCATATAACTGAAAGACAGTGAAAGCCTGTACCTTGACGATTTCCCAGTCTCCATCTTCACTCTCATGTATAACCACTGCCTGCTAGAAGTCAATCAGACCACCTTGATTCAACTCGTCCAAACCTAAACTCATGATTTCTTCCCTTCTTCCTTACCATGCATTCCCTACTTAAGTTGTTGAAGCTAGTCACTCAAGCTAGCTATCAAGAGTCTTCTTTGCCTTCACTCCATACATCCAGTGGTCACCTACACTTAAACATTCAAATACTTAAATATCCTCTCTCTTCCTCCTAATTGACATTACTTGGTGAAGATATGAGGAGAATAATGCAGAGTAAAAAACCAATGGTGGAGGTCCATGAATTAGCACTCCTAACAAGGTAATAGAAATTCTGGAATGGGAATACTAGAGTGTATTGGAAAGGCAAGAGATTGTGGTCAGCAAGTGTGATGTTTGAAGCTGAGATTTCAAAGATGGTGCAGTTTTTGTTGGTGCTCAGATCTTGGTGTGGCTGTGTGGGCAGGACATTATTATTAGAGATAAGGAGGTTAAGGAACTGAGAGGCCAGAGTAGTAGATGGATCATCAGTGTGGTTGTTGAAGTCCCCAAGAATAATAGCAGTAGTCATTGTCATAGTATTAGAGAGGTACTAAGGCTCTGAAGTCATTAATAAATGAAAGAAACTTACATTAAGAATAATAATGAGGCAGTAGAAGATCATGTTCATCCCTAGATGCAGGTTGTATTAAAGATATATACATATATCTCATAACCCAAGAGGGACCCCTGATGTCTTGATCAGGCACTGGGCCACAAAGATACCTCAGGTTTGTGGATTAATCCTGCCCCTCTTGACCTTCTTATTATTCTGAACCTTTCAACTCCCATCCTTCTCTAGGAATCAAGACCCAAGTTTCATTTTTCTAGCTGAAACTTCTATGTGGGAGGAACAGTCAACAAAATATGGTGGAAATTAAAGGGTCTCATTGTAGGTTTCAATGGTATATTTTGGGTTATTTGAGAATTTCCATCAACCAGATCCATCCTTCTTGTGCTTTTCTTCCAAGAACCTGGATAGCAGTTTGGAGGCCCAGGGGTCAGTAGGATGTTTTTTCTCCTTCCCACTCTTTGGTGGTCACTGAATCATAAAATATTATTCCATAATTAATACATAATATTTACTTTCTTTACTGCTTGGTAGCCTTTCCATTTCTTTATTTTCTAATTCAACCTTCATTGTGTGTGATTCACTCCTGTTCTCCTTCCCCTGAACCTGGAAGACAGAGTCAAGTCCTAGCACTTCAGAATGTGGGTACATCATCATGTGTAGGAGAATGTGCCTGCATGTGTGTCTGTGTGGCAGTAAGGGTGATGGCCAGTGATGCATCTGGGCTGGGTAGGTGGGAAGCCAGTCAGCAGAAACGAACGTAGAAAGAAGTTAATGTGGGAAGGCCAACAGGTAGCATTACAGGTTGACTGGAGATGGGGGTGGGGATGGAGAATGGTACACTATAAAACGGTAAAACGTTTACCAGTACACTCATTCAGTTCAGTGTGGCTTGATCGTCACTCCATTGGGAGCAGTTATTGAAACTGTGAATGTGGACATCTAGAGTGCAGCTAGAGATGGAAGAGCTAAATGCTGTGGTCCAAACCCTAAGAAACTCTCACATTTAGGGGCTAGGAGGAGGAAGAAGAGCATTGGTCAAAGAGTGTGAAGGACAACACAGGATATTGGTTCTGAAGTGAGTGAAGAGAAGAAGAATTTCAAGAAGCAAAGGTAGTGTCTATAGCCCTGAATGATGCTGAGGGGCCTTGGGACTTGGTGCCTGGAAGCCACTGGTGGCCTGGGGAAGCACCACTCAAGCAGAATTGATGCTTAGCAGTAGGGATCCAGGCAGTAAGTGGATGGAGCAGACACAGGGTCAGTAATTATGCACACAGGGTTGAGGAACTCATCTGTGTGTAAAGGAAGAATGAGGTAATGCTAAAGAGACACATTTATCTAATGAAGAAGATTTTCATTGCTTTTTGTTTTGTTTAAAGCTAAGGGAAATATGTGCCTATTTGTGCTCCATTCTGTCTCTGTCTGGGGGAGGAGCTAAGAAACAGTCTGTGTGTTCACCCTGAGTCCTCCATATCCTCGGTAAATAAGGATGTGAGGACTCAGGAAGTTAAGCCTGTGATCACTGGTCCAAGATTTCCGGAGCTATCACTTGGGAAGAAACATATCCCAGCTTTCTAAAATTAACTGCTAAATTCTTGTCTTCTTGGCTAATTTTAAACTTTGGAATTTCAAGGGCAATGAAATTGTTATGGACTGCATGTTTCTGTCTACCCCCCCCCAGCCCAAAATTTCTATGTTTAAACCTAATCCTCAATGTGATGATATTTGGAAATGGGGCCTTTGGGGGGTGATTAGGCCATGAGGGTGGAGCCTCCATAATGGGATTAGTGCCCTTAGAAGAAGAGACTCAAGAAAGCTAGCTAGTTCTCTCTTCCTGTGAGGACACAGTGAGAAGGTGACCATCTACAAGCCAGGAAGAGGGCCCTCATCAAGAACTGAATCTGCTAGCATCATGATCTGGGACCTTCCAGCCTCTAGAACTATGAGAACTAAATGTTTGTTGTCTAAGCCACCCAGTCTTTGGTATTCTATTATAGCAGCCAAAGGGCCTAAGGTAGAAATCAAAATTCTTCCTATTCTGCAGCCCCGAACAGAAATGCTATTCTCTCTCCACCTCTCTTAAATGTGAGTCTTTAAATGGTCTATCCCAGTGTTTCCAGATTATGATCGGCTTTCTGTTGACAGGCAGCACTGAGCATTGGCTCGTTCATGGGGTAGACGGTTGTTTCCTGTTCTCCAGCCATGACAAATTGCTGACTGTTGGCATCACTGATGAAATAAGTAAGGTCTCTGCCACCCCAGCTTCTATTACTTTTTAATATGAGTTACTTTAATAGAAAGACTTAAATGCTTCTTTCTATTGCTTTGCCTCAGCACTTCTGGGGTCATAAATTCTTCTCCCTCTTGTCTGCCATTACTGGCATATCAATCCTTTCTAGTTCTGTGAGCACTAAAATTGAAAGAAAACAAGGTTGTGGCTTTATGCATTTTTTAATTTAACAAAATCCCAGCTTTGAAGTTGAGGGAAATCATGCTCGTGGCAGTTCAGGGTGGCTACCAGGAAGGCCTATAGAGAGGCAGGATCAATGGAAGCTTTGCAGGGAATCATCCCCATCCTTCATCTATGGGGGGCTCCCAGCTGACTTTGTGTGTACTTCTTATGAATTCCAATAGGATTGTAAATCTTCTGCACTCACCCGTCTTATTCAGTCTCCCCCTTGAGAACATACAGAAACTGACTGGGGTGAGAGAGCTTGCACCCTCAGCCTTGGAGAAGGATCCATAAATCATTT
Organism: Crocuta crocuta; assembly: GCF_008692635.1. Lineage (NCBI taxonomy): Eukaryota > Metazoa > Chordata > Mammalia > Carnivora > Hyaenidae > Crocuta > Crocuta crocuta. The sequence continues at coordinate 3,355,274 of NW_027532613.1, read as the reverse complement.
GGTTCATCCCCAGGACTCCCGGGTGAAGTGTTTAGCTGGTTGGATGACAATGAAAGGAAAAGAGTATCTCCATTTTAAAAACTATCTCTTTAAGATAATTCCCCTTAGCACTTAGTTCCAGGGTCTCAAAAGACTATTAGTCAGGAAGTCCTTCCTCACCTCTAGCTCATACCCCATCCTCACAGAGAGAGTCTATTCCCTAGAGGTGGAAAAAAAATGCAAGTTGGCATAAAGCCCAAGAAAGAATGAAATAAAATGTCCCTTTAGGCATGGCCCAGAGGCATGATTAACATCATTGCTCATCAGCATAAAATATATTCAATTATGAGGGATTAAGAGGCTTGGGAAAGCAAAATGCTAAAGCAGATGAAATATGAGCATATTAGTGGAAAACAGTGCTACAGGACATCAGAGGCTGAGGCTGCCTCCAGGGTTGGAGGGCCTGTCAGGTGACGCTAAGCAAGTGCAGCTAGCCATGCACTGCACTGAGGAGGACTGCTTGCTGAACTCTGGGTTTTTGAGAGGTTCTGTACTGTAAGGAGAAGGTGGTGCTGGGAAGGTAAATTCTGCCGAACTGGCCACATTTGTTCTGAAAAAGAAAAGTGCTTTGCAAAATCCTCCATTTTCCTTTACAGGAGCAGTTGCTAAAACTCAGTCACTCAAAGGGGCTTCACTGTGGGCTGACCCCTGAAATGCCCCACAAGGGAGTTGGATAATACTCCCAGATTCTCTCCCGTGGATTTACATAGCTTAGGCAGAGAGGAGAGTGAGTGAAGCATTAGTGCCTGTGCAGTGTCAGGTCGGGAAGGCACTGGGTGGGTCAAGGACAGCCTTCCAAGCAGAAGGCAGAGAAGCAGAAGAACAGGAGCCACCCTTCAGGATACACAGTAGTGACCTCAGAACTAGGACCAGAACACCACCAATCAATTAGCTGCACGAGTTATTTGTGGAGTCTTCTATTTGTCCACCCCTGTTAACTCGCTGTGCCTCGAGAGATGCAGAGATGAGCTGGCCTGAGCCCAGAGCTATGCTGGGCAGTGTGGGAATTGGCAGAGGGCTGGTGCTGGAGAAGCAGCGATGGGGACTCTTACTAGGTGATACTGGAGCAGAACCCCGAGAGCTAGAACAGGGTACTCCAAGATCAGAGCAGATTGCTGGAGAACAGTGTTGTGGTTAAGAGAATGACCTCTAGAGTCAGGAGGACCTGACTCTGACTTCTCAGATCCACCAGCTGTGTGACTTGAATGAGTTGCTTAACCTTCCTCTGTTTCTTTGCCTTCATGGATAGAACGGGAATCATAACTGCACCTGTCTCTAAAGCCATGGTGAGAGAGATGTTCCGTAATGTGTGTGAAGCTCCTAACACAGTGTCTGGCACATAGTAAGCGCTAAGTGCATTTTTTATAAGTATTATCATCCTCAGAGATGGAGCTGAGAAATGTGAGCGGAGAATACAAGAAATGGAAAGTGAGTAAGGTGACAGAAGCAAATACAGGGGATTTGACAACCTTTCAGGCACACCTGTCTGGCCTGGGTCTGTTTGCCTTACACCAGGGATATCACATATGCCATATTGTACGGGTCTTTAAGGGACTGCATGGTCCTGACAGCCTAGGTAGAGAAGCCAAACAAAAATAGAAATACAAGCGTTCAGAAACCCAATCTGAATGCCTTACCATATGGGTTGGAATGGGTTGAGTTGGATTCATGATCAATGGGTAAGGTGTGTGATCAGGTCCAGAGACCATGAGGAACCTTGGCAGATCTCCGTGTTACTTGTCCCCATCGTGGTGTGGAAAAGGGAAGTCCTCTGACGGACATTGAATTGGCCTTTCTGTTCCTTAGATATAAGTGTTCTATTTGGGCTGGTTTACAGAAGAATGGCTTAAAGATCTTTGCAAATAAAGCTCAAATGGAGATCTACCTTCCCTCCTCGCTTAGAAAGACTCAGAATGTAAAATGAAAGTTATTCTCATTCATTCCAGGAGAATGGAAAGGTGGCATCATATTTTGTTTGCAGATCTGGCCTCTCAACTTCTTTGAAACAAAAGCGCTGCGAGGGTGTCACTTGTATCACTTTTTGTAATATATTTGTGCCTTTCCTCATTTGACAAATATGTATTGAGCTCCTTTTACATGAAAAGCACTGTGCTAGACCTCAGGAATGAACAAAGCAGCCTTGAAGGAACTCATAAGAGAACAAGTAAGATTAACAAACACCTGTAATCAAACAGGGAGGGAACAATAATGAAAGTAGGTCAAGAGCGGACCCCCATCTAGCTCTGGGATGTGTAGTCAACACGAAGAATGCACATTGTGAGATTTTACATGGTATGCCCACAACATGACTAATAGGAAGTAGGGTAAAGGGCATGGCGGGGAGATCTTTGGGACAATAAATACACAGCATTTTGCTTGGTCCCTGAGTCTCCAGATCATCTGAGCCTCCTGATCTGATACCAGAATTCGAAATAGTTGCTTTCCAGGTGCGTATCACCTGGCCAAAGGTGGCACTGGAATCAGGGGGGATGAGAGACAGGTGCCCAAATCCATCCGTCTGCTGAGCCACATCCACCAAGTTTGAAGCCCCTCAACACCTGGCCCACTGGAGGCAAGGCCTTTTCTTGGAAACCAGTTGGCCCAATAAAACAGAAGGCACACTTGAGAGTGGGGAGGTCTGTCGTAGGAGCTGAGAAATGGCAGTAGTGGAATTCTTTCATATCCAGCAGAAGGGGAAATTACTCATACCTTTTAAGTCTATGCCGCCCTGTGTTATGGGGACTGCCGAGGAAACTAACATAGGCAACAATACAGGTCAGGCCAGAGAGTTGGAATAGATACCCTCCTCCTAATAGGGGTCTGTAAATATCTGTTGAATGGATGAATGAATTGCATACACATGCACCATATTCTTCTAGCCTCAAGATTTGATTTGGTTTCCATGGCTTGAGGCCAGATGCCTACTGGGAACTCTTCCAAGTCACCAGTCTTGATCTTTTCTTAACTGCTCTCAGGGGATCCAGAGAGTGAGTCTGGTATCTGGCACGAGCAGCGTGGCCCTGTGCCCTGGGAGAACCAATGCACCACTCGTGTCGGCCTTACGTGCAGGCCCCCGCCGAGCAGAGCCTACCACCCAGCTGGTATAGACTCAGACTCCAGTCCACTTGGAAAGGCCAGGTCCTGCCAGCTCTGTCGCCAAGGGGGCAGTCCGTATAGAAGCCACATGCCAAACTCCCCAGGACTTTGGCAACCAGAAGATGGTGAGTGGTCCTGTCCTGTAAGTCCCACCGAAAACAGGCAGCAGATGGGAAACTGGGGCAGGGGGTGGAGAACAGCTGGATGACATTTGCTGCATAATAGCTCTTGAGGGATTCGAATATCATTGTTTAATTTCCCTTCCCGGTTTCTCGTGTAAACAAACGTTCTATGTCAGAGATGTGGAAGTCAGAAATGCTGGTTGTTGAAACTCATCCTCACAGCTCTCCAGCCTTTTTCTTACTGACTGCTGACGCACACGTGCAAACACCTGCACACATGTGCAGGGACGTTCAAGTACACAAAGACATAAACATGTACATGTGAACATTCACCTCCATCAACAGGGCAGTGCTGCTGACTGTGAACTTAAGGCCTTGTTTTGTTTACTGTGCATCTAAGGCCTTGCCAGGGGCCTGGGTTTCCTCTCTGAAGTCTCTTTTAAAAATTAAATCTGGCTCTTTGGGGCTGCAGCAGGAAAAGTGAATTTGAGATACAGTAATTCTAGATATTTATATCCTTCCGTCATTTGCTCAGTTGGTATTCTTGCAGCTGTGGTTCGTTAGGGATTATCACACCAAAAGGAAATACACATATTTAATAAGAATTTTTTTTCCCTCCATTTCTTTCCCTGGCTCTAAATAGCCAGTTGGAGGGAGTGGAGCTCTGCNGGGGGACGGCTGGGGGGGTGGGGGGAGCAGGCCAGCTGGGAGGGAGGATGGAGATGGGAGCCTGGAAAAGCTGGAGCTGGATTTTGGTCCCCAAGGTTCCTGCAGAGAAGAGGAGAGTGGCTCTGCAGGTGCCCATCTACAGAAGAATTTAAAGCCCAGTTCTGCTTTCCCGAGTGCCTCGTTTGGAGGCCAGGTGTTCTGGGGTCTGGGCAATCCATTAGTCACCTTCTTCACTGCTTTTGTGGGTATGCCCTTGAGCCCCAAAGGGAAGCTGGAGACCTTCACAGACTCCTGACTCCGGGAGCATCCTTTTTAGTGACAGGAGTGGCAGGTAGTCACCTGGGTGTGGGCTGAGACCCCTGCGGGGCCCCCGGGCCCCCAAACAGCCCTTGGTTTCAGCTCTGTCACATTGAGGTGCCCAAATCCTCAGAGACCATGTTTCCATTTGCCTTCTGATTCCAGGTAGTATCCCAGGATCTTTGGCTGGGGGTGTTCCTTGGTTCTCTCTTGCAGTAATCCCTCAGTGCAGGCAGGGTTTATTTTTCCTTACCAGGAAAAAGGACAAGACTTTTCTCCTCTTTAAAAGCTGTGCCCCTTCAACTGAGAGCCACTCACCCCAGCTCTCTGCAGTGTGGTAAAATTTCCCCAAGCTAGCCCGTCGGGTTCTGGGAGCTCAGCATAAAATTTATAGCTGCCTTGGAGACCGCATGACCCTGATGTATCAAGCCCTGGAGTGAGGCCAAACCACCACTTAAAATGACAATCCTGTGCAAAGTGGCACAATGACGTGTTAAAAATATATAGATATAGATGTAATATGAAAATGTATATTTTTCCTGCTCTCACCATCAGAAGCACGCATGTTAAAGGAATTAACAATTGGTGTTCCTCTCTGGAGGGATCCTCTAGTTATGGGCTTTGGAACCCAGACAGGAAACGTGAAGCATGCAGCAGTGCAAAATTAATTCAGATGGAAAGAAGGGATGGAGCCCAGGTAACTGGGGTGGAGAGACCCAGGGGGGCGGGGAGGTATCTAACCAGCCACCTGCCCTTGTCCTCCCAGCTCTGAGTGGGAGAGGAGAGGCTTTGTTTGAAGAGGATGGTTGCTGGGGGATCTGGAAGATACCAAAGGCAGAGTGAGTTGACACACCCCTTTCATTCTAAGGAGAAAACCTGGGGAGGAAATTTCTGCAATGGCTAAGCCTCCGCTTGGCTGTCTCTGACTTTCTAGGGCAGCTGGAAATCCATGGAAAGTGTGGTGTGCATACACTGAAGGCACGGGTGTGGTTTTTACCCTCCTATCCCCTTGGGGCTGGCTCCAGACACAGCCCAGGTGGAGGTGACTCGGACGGAGACCTGAGGCCTTATGTACCTGTGCCCTGCAGCTGTCTCTCCCCAGCTAGGGGGATGGGAATTTCCTGGACTAGATTTCCTCCTGGGGGTGGGAAAGACAGAAACAGCTTTGCCTTTGTTTCCAGATTTTAATTTCCTAGAATCTGTCCCAAGGGTTATTTCTAAAGTGTTTTGTTGTTATTGTTGTTGATGTTTCCAAAATAACCCCTCAGTTCAGGCAGGAGAGAAAACCTTTTGGCCCCTTCCTGTTTAAAAACAGAAGATGATTTTTCTATTCTTAGACTACAGCACCTTTCCATTGCAGACTGCTTGCTCTGGCTCTTGGTAGCGCAACGTGAAATTCCTGGTACTGACAGACTCGTGGATCAAATTTCCGGAGTAAAAGAATAATTTGGTAACAAGCTCAGTGTTTTCCAGCCCCTTCTGGGCTTGCTGGCAACCAGACTACAGCTTTCTCTATCAGCTCCTGCATTTCCTGATCTCTCCATATACTTCTTATTTTTGATTTCGGCATTCTGATGTCTGCCGTTTTTTTAACTTTGAAATTGAGATATAACAGTCAAGTGCACGCTAACATTACCCATACAGCTCAGTGAAGGCTTCCATCTGAAAATGCCCACATAATCCCCACCCAGATCCTGTTGCAAGACCCGTCCGGCCCTCTCACCCACCAGTCCACGCCACCCCCGCCTGCCCAGGTGTAACCCCATCATTCGCATCTATCGCTGTAGGCAAGATGTGTCTATTCTAGAGTTTCACCATGTTTTTAAGGTTTGTCCATTTGTTGCATGTGTTAGTAGATTTCTGTAGTGCTCCATTATATGAATATCTGATAAATAGTTATAATGATGAATAGTTGGGTTGTTTCCAGTTTGGGCTAAAATGGATAAAGCTGCTCTGAACATTCTTTTATATGGTTTTCTTTTCTTTTTTTTTTTTTTTTTTGGTGAAGATATACTCCCATTTCTTCTGGGTATCTGAGAGTGGAATTACTGAGTCATAGGTTATGTGTACGCTTAGCTTTAGTAGATGCTTCCAAATGTGTTTCAAAGTGGTTGTAAGAAGTGGCAGTTCTCCCTTAGCACCCTGTCCCGCACTTGGTTGTGTCTGTCTGTCTGTACAGTTGTTTATACAGATAGTTGTTGCATGTCTTTTCACCTGGTGGGGGGACTTCTGCCTTAACCACGCCTTAAATTCCTCAGAACATACCAGGCAAGGGGTGGGGTAGCCCCTCCCAGTGGCTGTGCTAATCTGAAAACCTTGAAGTCCCATGTCTCAGGAGCGAGCCCCCTTAGTTCCTGGGAAACTGGGGTGGTGGGTCACCCTAAAGGTTGTTGAATGAAAAAAAAGGAGGCTTTGGCAAGGAACTGAATGGTTTGAATCCTACCTCGCCCACTAGCTGTGTGAAATCAATGAAGGGAAGGAATAATGGACAGACAGATAAATACACGGCAGAGTAAATACAGTAAAATGTTCATGGTACAACCTAGGTTGGTGGGTGCATGGGTGTTAACTGCAAAATTCTTTCAGCTTTGCTCTATGTTTGGAAATACAGATAATAAAATGCTGGGGGGAGGGCAGAAATAGTAGGGATAAGGCTCCTTGCTGTAAGGGCTCAATTTCTTTCAGGTCATGGAGCATCTGAGAACAAATACCCTCATCTTTCAGGCCTTCCCATCTCAGCTGCCCCACCCAGTTGCTTTATTTCCTAAAAAGCCTTTCAGAAGAGGAGAGACAAAGGAGTAAATAGTAAATAAGAGCAAATGAAGAGAGCTTGTCTTTAAATTCCAACAGTCACGTTGCTCGGTCTTCCTGTGAAAGAGCAGGAAGCTTAGAGTCACATCTCCCACCTCCCTGTCCTCCACGCCCCACCCGTGACCCCCCACATTGACCTCCCACCGGCCTCAGGTAGAATAGGCTGGATGCTTACACGTGACCTGATGCCTTCTTGAGCCATATTCTCCAGCCTCTCTGCTTCTAACTTTGCTGTCATCGCTTGCAAAGCTGACTTACTTTTATCCTCTTTCAAAGCCATCTCTTGTTCCCATGGCAACTTACTGGGGGTCTTCTATCACCATGGGAACATGGCTGCTGGGTTTAAATACACCTTATCACCACAGCATTAAAAAATATGGGGAGAGAGGGAGATGGGTTGTCAAGGAAACAGAATTCGGGTCTTCTCCATGAGAGAGAGTCTGGGGAAAAGGAAGTGCTGTTGGGAGTTTAGAAACAGCACCACACCCAATTCTGCTTCTTTTGGGACAGCCATACATTCATTGTGTAGATTGTGTGTGTGTGTGTGTGTGTGTGTGTGTGCGCACATGTGTGTGATTGTCTTTCCACCTCGGCCGTCTAAAGAGCTTCATAGCAAAGCATCTGGGAGATTTCAAGGGTCTCAGGAAGCTCTCACATCTCAGCCTGAGGGTATAGGAGTGGCATGGTATCCCTGCCACACACAAGAAAGAAACACAATAAGTAGGTCACTATAGGGCATCTTCCTTGTCATCAAGAGGGCAGCAATTCCATGGTGAGCAGCCCAGGAAAACCAAACCAAAAGAGAGACGTGAGGCACAGAACAAAAGGTCATAATAAGGGTCTAAATGATGGGAAATAGGGATCTCATCCATGACATGGATGAAAAGAGTGTGCCTGAAAAAGGCCAGTACTGTTTCTTCTGGGTCATCTCTTATTCCTAGAGGCACATGGGACACTCGGTCAGACCCCTACCTTGTCAGAGGAATAGTTGATGAGTATCAAGGGCGCCTACCTTTCTAATATAGTGAACAGCAAAGGAAGGCGCTTGGCCCCTCCCTGGTGAAGAAAGAAGACACGTGGAAGACACATGGCAGACTCCTAGTCACAGGTTTCCAAGGACCCAGTGCAGGTATCCTCTGCTTTCTGAAAGTTTTTGTTAGGCCACTTCACTTTTATGAAAGGCCTACATCAGTACCTGCTTTTGCTAACCAAAAGAAATCCAAAGAAGATTTCCACTTTTAGGGAAAAAAAGGCCATTGCTATACTAATGTAGGTCTTTTTTTTTTTTTTTTAATTTAAAAAAAATTTTTTTTTAAAAATATTTTTATTTATTTCTAGGAGAGAGAGAG
>NW_027532613.1:3345620-3346035 GCF_008692635.1 Crocuta crocuta | reverse complement strand
CAGAGAGAGAGGGAGTCACAGACTGAAACAGGCTCCAGGCTCTGAGCTGGCAGTCAGCACAGAGCCCGACGCGGGGCTCGAACCCACGAACCGCGAGATCATGACCTAAGCGAAAGTCGGACGCTTAACTGACTAAGCCACCCAGACGCCCCTAATGTAGGTCTTTTGTAAAAACAGAGTAGCCTAATGGGAACTTCCAGAAAGTGTGGGATACTTTTTACTTTATGCCATTTTGGCTTAAAAGGTTTCTTTGGAATGCCCTATGTTGAGAGAGTGGCAGAAACCTGTGTATAGTGTATAGTACTGTGTATAGTGGAGCTGAGTCAATTTCATTGCACACATATTCAAAGATTCAAAAAAAAAACAAAAACAAAAAAAACAACACCGCATTAACCTCAATGTCATTACTACCCAG
>NW_027532613.1:3281279-3345563 GCF_008692635.1 Crocuta crocuta | reverse complement strand
CCCAGGTACCTGAGTCTTTTATACTCATCCTGGAATTTTATCTTCCAGGAAGAAATATGAACAAACATGTCCCAGGCCCAGCTGATGGTCCTTTTTCCTTTTCAGTGACTTCCAGGGTCTTCAGACTGTCATCTGATTGCTCAGAGCCACCCATGGCAACGTCCTGCCCAGCTGACCCTCCTTTTCAGTCCCAGCCCCCCAGCCCCTGCTGTCCCATCACCTCAGACTTTGCCTGTCCTCCCACGGGCATGAGCAGAGGAAAGAGGAAGCACACTGGTCTTAGGAAAGTCTGGGTTTGAATTGCAGGCCCACCACTACCTAGATTTGTGACCTTGGAGGAATCTCTTATTTAATTTTCTATTTCTAAAATAAATTCACAGGATGATTCTCAGGATGAAATGAAATAACATAAAAGTGTCGGGCAACTCTGGGCGCTATGCATTGACAAGGACTGAAGATTACACCTTTCATGAGGCCCTGAGCAAACAGGAAGCCAGGGACCTTAGGAGTGATTCTGAGGTGGCCGCTTCAGAGGTGGGATCTGGATCTTTCTGGCTGTGAGCCTCAAGCCCTGTGCTGGGTTCCTAATAAGCTCAACAATAGCTGCTGATTGACAGGTTTGGTCCTATTGACTGGGACATCCGCTGCCCCCTACAGGCTCCATACAGTGGGTGGCAGCATGTCCAGACCCAAGGGATGAGTGAGAGTCAGACGTGCGGGTCCAGCCCCGTGGAGCTGCAGCAGGGGAGGGCAGGAGGGCTGTGAATTTTGAGTATCTCCAGGAAGGGCATGATTCATAGTCTGCTGCCAGGAAGGGACCTCTCTGCGGCTCTCGACTCCATTATCTGGAGCTTACTCCCCACCCTGGCCACTGCCCTACGTTCCCCTCTTAACACTCATCCGCTTGGCAGGCCAGTCTGGTAATAGCTCCAAGAGAGACAGGTGATTAGTCCCTCTCCAGAAGGAACCAGTGATTCAATAGCCTCGCCTAGAGTTTTCTAGAAGACAGAAATGGCAGGAAGAGTGCTACCTCATGCTGCCACATGGAATCCTTCTTCTGAGGGCAGAACCCAGTTCCGGTGAGCTAGATGAGAGTGAGGGGTCGGGTACGGGATGCAGTGCCAGTGCGGTGGACGGTGGATGGAGGATGTGCACAGCAGGATACAGGAGTAGTGGGATCAGGAAATCACCTGGCGCCAGACTCCAGACAAGGCTGAATGTACCACCAGGGACATGTGGCATTGTGCCTGGAGCAAAACCGTGAGGTCTGCACTTAGTGTGCTCTCTAATAAGTAATCTAAAACGTCACTTTATATAATGCAGTGGGCAAGGATCTATTTCAATGCAAGGTGTCATTTTTGCACGAATTGTTAAGAAACCAATTGGGACTTACAATTTTTGTTTCTGCTTTTATTTTTCTTGCTGCTCAGTCCTCAGGTTATGCCTCTTTCTAGAGCCCTGGAGATATAACTTTGCTGTCTTCTGCGATTATGGTATTTCATTCAGTCATCCATTCATTCAGTCATCAAATATTTANCAGCACAGAGCCCGACGCGGGGCTCGAACCCACGAACCGCGAGATCATGACCTAAGCGAAAGTCGGACGCTTAACTGACTAAGCCACCCAGACGCCCCTAATGTAGGTCTTTTGTAAAAACAGAGTAGCCTAATGGGAACTTCCAGAAAGTGTGGGATACTTTTTACTTTATGCCATTTTGGCTTAAAAGGNCCCAGGTACCTGAGTCTTTTATACTCATCCTGGAATTTTATCTTCCAGGAAGAAATATGAACAAACATGTCCCAGGCCCAGCTGATGGTCCTTTTTCCTTTTCAGTGACTTCCAGGGTCTTCAGACTGTCATCTGATTGCTCAGAGCCACCCATGGCAACGTCCTGCCCAGCTGACCCTCCTTTTCAGTCCCAGCCCCCCAGCCCCTGCTGTCCCATCACCTCAGACTTTGCCTGTCCTCCCACGGGCATGAGCAGAGGAAAGAGGAAGCACACTGGTCTTAGGAAAGTCTGGGTTTGAATTGCAGGCCCACCACTACCTAGATTTGTGACCTTGGAGGAATCTCTTATTTAATTTTCTATTTCTAAAATAAATTCACAGGATGATTCTCAGGATGAAATGAAATAACATAAAAGTGTCGGGCAACTCTGGGCGCTATGCATTGACAAGGACTGAAGATTACACCTTTCATGAGGCCCTGAGCAAACAGGAAGCCAGGGACCTTAGGAGTGATTCTGAGGTGGCCGCTTCAGAGGTGGGATCTGGATCTTTCTGGCTGTGAGCCTCAAGCCCTGTGCTGGGTTCCTAATAAGCTCAACAATAGCTGCTGATTGACAGGTTTGGTCCTATTGACTGGGACATCCGCTGCCCCCTACAGGCTCCATACAGTGGGTGGCAGCATGTCCAGACCCAAGGGATGAGTGAGAGTCAGACGTGCGGGTCCAGCCCCGTGGAGCTGCAGCAGGGGAGGGCAGGAGGGCTGTGAATTTTGAGTATCTCCAGGAAGGGCATGATTCATAGTCTGCTGCCAGGAAGGGACCTCTCTGCGGCTCTCGACTCCATTATCTGGAGCTTACTCCCCACCCTGGCCACTGCCCTACGTTCCCCTCTTAACACTCATCCGCTTGGCAGGCCAGTCTGGTAATAGCTCCAAGAGAGACAGGTGATTAGTCCCTCTCCAGAAGGAACCAGTGATTCAATAGCCTCGCCTAGAGTTTTCTAGAAGACAGAAATGGCAGGAAGAGTGCTACCTCATGCTGCCACATGGAATCCTTCTTCTGAGGGCAGAACCCAGTTCCGGTGAGCTAGATGAGAGTGAGGGGTCGGGTACGGGATGCAGTGCCAGTGCGGTGGACGGTGGATGGAGGATGTGCACAGCAGGATACAGGAGTAGTGGGATCAGGAAATCACCTGGCGCCAGACTCCAGACAAGGCTGAATGTACCACCAGGGACATGTGGCATTGTGCCTGGAGCAAAACCGTGAGGTCTGCACTTAGTGTGCTCTCTAATAAGTAATCTAAAACGTCACTTTATATAATGCAGTGGGCAAGGATCTATTTCAATGCAAGGTGTCATTTTTGCACGAATTGTTAAGAAACCAATTGGGACTTACAATTTTTGTTTCTGCTTTTATTTTTCTTGCTGCTCAGTCCTCAGGTTATGCCTCTTTCTAGAGCCCTGGAGATATAACTTTGCTGTCTTCTGCGATTATGGTATTTCATTCAGTCATCCATTCATTCAGTCATCAAATATTTATTGAGTGGTAACAATGAGTTAGGTACAAGAAATCCAGCAGGGAGCAAACCACACATGATTTTGGAGTTCGTGGAGCCTGTACTCTGGGGAAATCTTTGAAAACATTGATGGATCAAAATTTTCTCCTTTGTGTTTGAAGATCTGTCCATGGGAAATAGTGAGCTTTCTTTTCTCCCACCAGATCTGCACACAGAGATTAGATAAGTAACAGTTGCTTGTTGAACAAATGAGTGAATGACCAATAGCTTTCTCCCCTGGATGAGAAGGCTGACTGGCTGACTCTCAAAGTGCTTTCCGACCTCTGACTCTATGCTTCTCTCTTCCCTGTGTCATGCAGACACAGGCAGGGGGTGCTTTGGCCCAGGCCCAGGCCCAGGAGGGGCTTCTGGAAGTCCTTTTCCATTTGCCTCCTTTAGAGTCTTGTGCTTTGATCTCTTGAAGTCAAAGTCAGCTTCCCCCGGGAGGCTGGGCAGTCCATAAGTCTCCAAGTCTTTTTTTTTTTTTCCTTTCAATCTTGTCTTCCTTGACCAGTCAGGCAGTGGAAGGAGCTCTTTTGGGCCTAGAATCTTTTTTGTTTTGCTTTGTTTTAAATTTTTATTTAAATTCTTGTTAGTTAACATATAGTATAATATTGGTTTCAGGAGTAGAATTTAGTGACTCATCACTTACATATAACACTCAGTGCTCATCATAACAAGTGCCCTCCTCAATACCTATCACCCATTTAGCCCATCCCCCCACCCACCTCCCTCCTTCAACCCTCAGTTTTTTCTCTGTAGTTGAGAGTCTCTTAGGTTTGCTTCCCTCTCTCTTTTGTTTTCCCTCCCCATATATTCATCTGTTTTGTTTCTTAGATTCCACATTTAAATAAATTCATATGGTATATATCTTTCTCTGACTGATTTGTTTCACTTAACACAATACACTCTAGCTTCATCCACGTTGTTGCAAATGACAAGATTTCATTCTTTTGGAAGGCTGAATAATATTCCATTGTACGTACATACATACATATATACATACATACACACCACATCTTCTTTATCCATTCATCAGTTGATGGACATTTGGACTCTTTCCATAGTTTGGCTATTGTTGATAATACTACTATAAACATCAAGGTGCCTATGCCCCTTGGAATCAGCATTTTTATATCCTTTGGGTAAATACCTAGTAGTGCCATTCCTGGGTCATGGGGAAGTTCTCTTTTTAACTTTTTGAGGAACCTCCATACTGTTCTGCAGAGTGGCTACACCAGTTTGCATTCTCACCAACAGTGTAAGAGGGTTTCCCTTTCTCTGCATCTTTGCTAACATCTGTTGTTCCCTGTATTGTTAATTTTAGCCACTCTGTTAGGTGGGAGGTGGTATCTCATTGTGGTTTTGATTTGTATTTCCCTGATGATGAGTGATGTGGAGCATCTTGTCATGTGTCTGTTGGCCATCTGGATGTCTTTAGGAAAATGTCTATTCATGTCTTCGGGCCTAGAATCTTAAAAAAATAAAAAGAAAAGGGCATCAGTTGATAAGGACTGGAGACAAAAAGAAAATTAAATATTTCTCTCCCACCTCTCTTTTGAGCAGTGAATGCGTTTGCCTCAAACATGGTGGAAGCCCAACAAAGGCACGGTGGGGTTTGTAACTGGAGATGTATAAACTTCATCTCTTAAAGGCAGCATCCAAAATGGCCCAGCCCAGAAGTAGAGAGGGCCTATATGCACCTGCACGGTCTTGTGTCACAGTGACCTTGCACATGGGCACAGGAAGTAGAAAGGACAAAAGAAGAAGGTCCTGGACATCTGGGAAATTGGGCTGGTCCTGAGAGTGGAAGGCTCCAGATGGGCCATGTCCCTGTGTTGTGACTGTCACCATTGTTTCTCTTGGACGGGTATGTGAGTGTGTGTGTGTGTGTGTGTGTGTGTGTGTGTGTGTGTGTGTCTGTGTGGGTGTGTTTGTTTGGGGTGGATGAGTAGGTGTGTAGCATTTGCAGAGCTCCTGCCATGTGCAATTGGGCATATTAGTATGTATACCACACATGTAATCCTTATAATAATTCAGTCAGAGGATAAATGGCACTGTAATCATTTGAGAGTCAATAAAACTGATTTTCAGAGGGATAAACTGGTTCTCTGGCTCAGGGTTTAGGGCGTCATGATGCTTGTCCCCTTTAGCTTCCACACAGCATGGACTTTAAAGATAGAGTAATTCAAATTCCCAACTCCTCCCAAGTAGGACAGGTATTTTGATGTAAGAAGACCCATCTGCCAGAGAGAGTAACCATCAGGCCCACTGGAAGCAGCCGTGGGCCCTAAAGTGCTAAAGAAATTGCTGGTTCTGGGGGCACCTGGATGGCTCAGTCGGTTAAGCATCTGACTTTAGCTCAGGGCATGATCTCACAGTTCTTGAGTTCAAGCCCTGCATGGTGCTCTGTGCTGACAGCTCAGAACCTGGAGCCTGCTTCCGAATCTATGTCTCTTTCTCTGCCCCTCCCCTGTTCATGTTCTGTCTCTCTCAAAATTAATAAACATTAAAAAAATGAAAAAAACATTACTGGTTCTGGTAAAGGAGACACGTTGTTTCTATACTTTTATAAGAGTTCCTACCACTGAAGGTAGTGCCCCCACTCATGACCTGCTGAGCTCCTCCACATGCAGGCCTTGAACCAGTGCCAGCGTCCCAGGCTACTACCTGAACATCTCCCACGTTAAGTGATCAGGCCACCCAGAGCCAGCTCCCCCAGCAGTGACTTAGCAGAGATCCACCCTCCTCCCTGCAACCAGCACCACGGGCGTTGGAGTCCCACTCAGCACCAGGGAGATACTTCTTCTCACTCTTCCCCTTTTCAGGTAATTTATCACCCAGAAACAGGGTTATGCAGAGATGTTTAATGTGGAAATGACTCTTGTGGGGAGCTGGAGGAATAAACCTGTCCCTAAGGTGCTGTGTCTCATTCTGGCTGCAGGGGAGGGCAAGGAAAGGAGAGAGGTAGGCAGGAGGTGAGGCAGGAAGAATACTGAGTGAATGTGAGAGGCCCTGGAGAGAAATGAGCAGTGCCTGTTTCCACATGAGAAGCTGGGGCCTGGGAGGATGTGTCAGGCTCTCTCTTATCTCTTACTTGGGAGCTGAACGGTCCTTAGACATTTCTGGTGAAATCCTTGCCACTCAGTGACCACTTCTGTGTGTTTTAGAAGCCCTGGCCCTACCCTGGATGTGTTGGAGACCGAGAAAGAAGATCTCATAGCACCAGGAGCCCTGGGTTTCGGCATGACCCTCTTGAGCTGAGGCTGGACAGAGATGGATTGATGTTTACCCTCCATGGATTAGCTCTGAGGCCATGGGGGAAGAGGAGAGTGTGGCTGTCTAGGACAGAAACAAAGCAATCCTTGTTGTTATGAGGAGCAGGGAATTGAAAAGGTTGCTAGATCCCCTTTGGGTTTCCAGAACTCAATTTTTTTTTAATTGAAGCGTAGTTGATCACAATGTTACGTTAGTTTCAGGTGTACAGCATTGTGGTTCGACAAGTCCATACTATGCTATCCTCACAAGTGTAGCTACCGTCTGTTACCATAATTCATTTAATTTATTTATTCATTCATTCATTCATTCATGTATTTATTTATTTCTGAGAGAGAGAGAGACAGACAGACAGACAGCATGAGCACAGGAGAGTCAGAGAGAGAGGGAGACACAGAATCCAAAACAGGCTCTAGGCTCTGAGCTAGCTGTCAGCACAGAGCCCGACGTGGGCTCAAACCCATGAACCGTGAGATCATGACCTGAGCCGAAGTCGGACACTTAACCGACTGAGTCACCCAGGCGCGCCCCCCCCCAATCTGTTACCATATAATGTTACTACAATATCGTTGACTGTAATCCCTATGCTCTACTTTTTATCTCTGTAACTTAATTTGTTCCATAACTAAAAGTCTGTACCTTTCCCTCCCCTTCACCCATTTTACCCCCCCCTTTACCTTCCTTCCCCTTGCACAACCATCAGTTCCCTGTATTTACAGTTTGTTTCTGTTTTGATCATTTTTCTTTTTTGATTTCCACATAATAGTGAAATCATTTATTATATCATATAGCTGACTTAATTCACTTAGCTTAATAACCTCTAGATCTACCCATGTCACAAATGCCAAGAGCATATTCTTTTTTTGGCTACACAATATTCCATTGCATATGTACTTATATAACATACAAAGATGTATGTATGTCTATGTGTGTATATAAACATCACATCTTCTTTATTCATCTGTAGATGGACACTTGAGTTGCTTCCATAATGTGGCTATTGTAGACAATACTGCAGTGAACATAGGGGTACATATATCTTTTCAAATTAGTGTTTTCATTTTCTTTTGATTAATAACCAGTAGTGGAAGTACTGGATTATATTTCTATTTTAACCTTTTGAGGAATTTCTATACCATTTTCCACAGTGGCTGCATCGATTTACATTCCCACCAACAGTGCAGGAGGGCTCTCCTTTCTCCACATCCTTGCCAACACTTGCTGTTTTTTGTCGCCATTCTGACAGGTGTTAGATGGCATTTCATTGTAGTTGACTTATACTGCCCTGATGATTAGTGATGTTGAATATCTTTTCATGTGTCCGCCACGTGGATATCTTTGGAAACCTATTTGGATCCTCTGCTCATTTTTTAAGTGGATCATTTGTTTTTTGGTTGTTGATGAATAAGTCTTTTATATACATATTTTGGATATTAACCTCTTATTAGATTTATCATTTGCAAATATCTTCTCCCATTCAGTAGGTTTCCTTTTTGTTTTGTTGTTGATTTCCTTCACAGTATAAAAGCTTTTTATTTTGGTACTGTCCCAATGGTTTATTTTTGCTTTTGTTTCCCTTACCTGAGGAGACACGTCTAGAAAAGTGTTGTTAAGCCTGATGTGAAAAAGATTCCTGCCCATGTTTTCTTTTAGGAATTTTATGGTTTTAGGTCTCATTTTTAGGTCTTTAATCCATTTTGAGTTTATTTTTGTGTATGAGGTAAGAAAATGGTCCAGTTTCCTTCTTTTACATTTAGCTGTCTACCTTTCCTAGCACCATTTATTGAAGGGATTATCTTTTCCCCAGTGTACATTCTTGCTTCTTTTACTGTAGATTATTGACCATTAAGTGTGGGTTTATTTCTGAGCTCTCTCTCTGTTTTGTTCCATTGATTGATCTATGAGTCTGTTTTGGTGTCAGTATCATACTGTTTTGATTATTATAGCTTTATAGTATATCTTGAAATCTGGGATTGTGATACCTCCAGCTTTGTTCTTCATAAGATTGCTTTGGCTCTTCTGCGTCTTTTGTAGTTTCATACATATTTTATGATTTTTTTGTTCTAGTTCTATTAAAGTACTATTAGTATTTTGATAGGGATTGCATTGAATCTAGATTGCTTTGGATAGTATGGAAAATTTAACAGTATTAATTCTTCCAATCCATGAACATGGTGTGTACAGGACCCAATTCTTTCCTCAGTTTCCCTTAGTCCATTTATACCCAGTTTTATTGCGGAGAATATTGCCATTTTGCTGCCTTTCATAATAAAGCGAATAATTCAGTATCTCTTGATAAAGTAACCAGCTTAATTTTGTCTTCCTTCCCAATGTTACTAGGGTGAGGTGGTATTTTTTGCCTCTAGCATGAAATATAAGGGCACCAAAAGACTCAGTAATCAAGGTAAATGATATTTTAATACAGAATTTACAAAATCAAAATCAATGCCAAAAATCTCAATGAACAAAATATTCAAAATTCAAATGAATACATGAACAGTACTGATTTCTTTTTTCACCTCAGACTCCAATATGGCTTCGCACAGCAAAGCATATAGATAGCATTCAGTGCTTTTGTCACCAAGAAGTCCAGTGGAAAGCAGCACAAACATACCCCCAACCCCTTGCTGGTGAAACTTCCAATTCTAGTGGAGCAGAGAAACATGAGAAAACATCAAAGATTGACAGTCATGATCAGTGAGACCAGCAGGGTTTGGTAGTGGAGAAGATTTGGACAAGATAGTTAGAGGAGCTTATCTGCAGATGTTCTGCTACATCTTGAAGGATGGGAAAACTAGCTGTTGTGGCTTGAATTGCATCCCTTAAAGATTAATATCTTGAGACCCTAACCTCCAGTACGTTAGAATGTGACCTTATTTGGAAATAGGGCTGTTGAAGATGTAGTTAGTTAAGACAAGGTCATACTGGTTTTAGTATATGTGCTGCCGAAGCGAGCACAAGACAAGGTCATACTGGAACAGAGTAGCCCCTTAATCCAGTATGACTAGCATCCTTTCAATAGGGGGAGATTTGGACTCAGACCATGCACGCAGGGAAAATGCTCTGAAGACGAAGACAGCATGCTTCTCCGGGCTAAGAAACACCAGAGATTGTGGGAAAACCACCAAAAGCTAAGAGAGAAGTCTGGAACAAATTCTCCCCTCAGGGGAACCAGTCCTGGTGGCACTTCGGTCTTGGACTTCCAGACTTCAGAACTGCGAGGCAGTAAATTTCTGTTGTTTAAGCCACCCAGTTGGTGGTATTTTATTATGTCAGCCACAGTAAGCCAATGTACTTACTAGCCATGCAAATAGCAATGATAATAGATGTCCAGAGAAAGTGAATAGTGTGGGAAGACCCTTACTCAGCAATCTTTGTCATTGACAAGGAGGTGACACTGATCAAGTCTGATTCTAATGTCCAATTTAAGCTTATTTTTCCTTGCCGTCTCTTATACCTGCATCACCCTTCAAACAGATTCTTTATCGTCATTAAAAAAACTGTAGGAGCCTGGAGAAGACATCAAGGGTGATTATTCGCACCAAAGCTGGTCTCTCTTAACCACAGGGACCCTGCTGGCAGATGGGTAGTGAGTGGCCAGAAGTTAGAGGTCAGAGGTCAGCTCAGGGGTCCCTGGGGCTGGGGGGAACCATGAGAAGGATCTTCTCTTCCATTCCCCAAAGTGAAGCATGTCGAGCAGCATCACAGACAGCAGGCTTTGGACCTGAATTACTCCACAGGGCTCAGGGGGAGTTTTGACAAGACACTGCACATCTTCGGAGCAGGTGGTCTCTTCTGTCTCTACAATCAAAGAGAATTTTTTTTTTTCCCCGTTGTTCTGCAACAGACCAGTCCTGGGATCCTGGAACCACTGTGTTTTTTATCTTTCTCTTCTCAGCATGGACTGCAGGTCCCCAGCCTGGAAGTCCTGCCCTGCCTGTCTCTGAACACGGGGGGTCCAGGAGGCTGCGCCCACCCCTGGGGAGCTCCAAGAACTGCTGGAGCAGGGTGTGGAGAGAAGCAGCCTCTTCTGATCTTGAGGGGGACACAAGAGAGTCTATTTAAAGCCTTGGGGGAGATTACCTCCCCTGTTGATTCGTAAACAGGTGAAAGAGGGAAAGAACTAAGTTTCCTTAAGAGACAATTATTATCTCCTCTTGCTTTTCTCCTCCAGTAAACAGTACCCCCAAATTGGAAGCATCAGACATAAATGTCCCACTTTAAATGTTTCTTGTAACGATGAATATTGTACGTGAATCAGATTCCATTATATTAAACTCTACTTGGACTCCAAACTCTTTTACAACAGTGGAATTTCGCATTGTTACAAATCACATTTCCAGATCCCAGACTGGAATTTGCATTTGGTTTTCAGCTCTACAACTAACCAGCAATGTGATCTCAGGCGAGTCATTACAAATTCTTTGACCCTGAGTTCCATCTTTAATAACCTGGGGACATAAGGTATAGCTGTCCTCATTCCTTGAGGTGTGTTGGGAACCAGTAAGATTATTTTGAGAAAGTATACTTTTTTAATATAATGTTAGCTTATTCTTGATGGAACATCGATTATAATTGGAGAAGCTTTTTGGGCTCTCTGCTTATGTAGGGTGGTGGTTTGAAATCCATTCTGCATTGGCTAATTAATCTTCTTTGTTTTCCAGAATCAGATAATCCACTTTTTCTCTGTAACCTTACATTTCCATACTAGTTAACTGGGAAGGAAGCCTGTTGTGCTGGCCTGCCATCCCTTTGACCTTTCCATCATTTTGCTTTTGCCTTTCCCCAGATAATTCTGGGAACATACAATGGAGGACATGCAAGTTTGGTGGTCATCTGGTTTATCGATACTGGGTGAAAAGGAGGACTCAAGCAATACACTCAGTGCCAAGTTAGAAGTTGAAAGAAGCTCACTTTTATTAGAAAGCTTCTCAGTGCTCATTAATGGTCCACGTGCATCTGAAAATACAGGGAGCTCACAAGAAGGGAGTAATGAGGCAGGTAGGCCCACGTTTGAGGCAAAGTTTCCATGAGTAGACTTCTCTTCCTTCTTTAGATCCTGAGGCTTATTGTGGGATGTGGTGTTGAGTGATGGTAAAGGAGGGAGCACTGCCCAGGGGGGACCTGCAAAATGCAACGGGAGCACAAACTGAACATAGAAATCTAAGTAAAAGATAATTTTAGTTAAGATTGGAGACACCCAGAGACTGCTCCTATGATGCCGGCTTACTGGCCATGAATCTTGAAGTTAAACTTTTAACCTTCATGTACCTCTAGTGGGAGTGGACTTGTGGAGGCATTCTGGGGAGCAATCAGGCATGGCTTCATCAAATTAACTATACTCATACCCTCTGACCCATTCATTCCAGTGCAGGAGATATATTGCAAAGGGGGCACGCGTGCTCACAGAAGGGCTATTTGTGGTGATGGTGAGGAGTTGAATGCATCTTGGGCACCCATTCCCAAGAGAATGGGAAGGTAACATGTGGTAGAGGTACACCAAGGAAGCCTCTGCAGCGGTTTGCAGCCATTGATTAGATGTAAACATAACAACATCGATGAATCTTAGAAACAGAGCTTGTGAAAAACAGTAGGAAATAGAATGAGATCTATAACACAACATTTACACAAATTAAAAATGCATGCATACAAAACAGTACCCATTTGCATTAATACATACAAATAAACAGATACAGATTGAACCATTAGGATGACTAACTATGGGGATGGGAGTGGGGAGGTGAATATGTGAATAAAGGAGAATAAATAAATGCATAAGAGAGCGTTTTGAGTGGAAAAAATAAATATGGTTTACTCAATCCTCTGCACCTGAGGTCCAAATTAAATTAATAAAAATGTGCAATCTCCTAAGTTTATGCATTAGCCTGGGCTCTGCAGTTTGTACAGTCCTCAGTGACCCTAGGAGACCTCCACTGAAAGGGGAGGGTGTTTTGCTGAATTAAGTAAAACACAAAAGAACAATCTGTTCTATATTGATTTCTCAGTTGGGTCTTACACAAATTCCTGTTTGTCCCCATGGCTCCTCAGCCATTCTTATATTTTCCTCTTGGATACCCCCTTGTAGCCCTCATGGCAAGCTTTCTTAAACTTCACAGCTCTGACCTCAGTTCTGTCTTCTCTCTTAATCTCACATGAGCTTATCTATACCTTCCCGGAGGTCGTCATCTGTTCCATTTAGGGCTTTTGATTGCAAACCCTGGAAACTAGCCTTGTTGCCTTTAGCAAGACAAGAAGTTTATGTGGAGACCAACAGAATTCACAAGAGGATGGAGGAGCAAGCTTGGGAAATAAGCAAAACTCAAAGCTGGTCTGGAGGCCGGGCTGCAGGAGGAGTATGACTACACCCTCCCATGGCTGCTATTTCAGGCACTATGGCCACCACTGTAGGACACTGGTGCTGGACAATGACCATGAGGGACTATGGTAGCAAGCTTCCAAAATGGCCCTTGATGATCTTCACTTCTGGTTCTCACACCCCTGGCAGTCCTGCCTACAATGGATAGGGCTCTCCATGTATCCAATGGGATATAGTAGACGTGACAGTATGTGACTTCCTGGGGTCATAATGGTTTTGCNGAGATCATGACCTAAGCGAAAGTCGGACGCTTAACCGACTAAGCCACCCAGGCGCCCCTGGTTTTGCCTTTCTTTTCGATCAGTTGTTCTGGGGAAAACCAACTGCTATGCCATAAGGTCACTCAAGAAGCCCTATAGAGCAGTCCTTGCGGAGAGGAAATGAGGCCTCCTGCCGACAGCCAGTGAAGAACTGTGGCCCCTGCTAATAGTCATGTGAGTCCACCATCTTGGAAGTAGATCCTTAACCCCAGTCAAGCCTTCAGATGACTACAGGCCAGCCAAAATCTTAACTGAAATCGTTCGAGAGATCTTGAGCCAGAGCCACCCACCTATGCCACTTTTGAATTCCTGACCACCAGAAACTGAGAGAATAAATACTTGTTGTTTTAAGCCACTGAATTTTGGAGTAATTTGTTATACAGCTATAGGTAACTAATATGTCTCCCCTTCACTTTTAGGTCACACTCACCTCACTGAAAGATCTAGGAGGAGCTTCTGGTTGAACATAAGTCATGGGTCATACCGTGGCTTTTAGGGGATCGTGGAATAGGGTGAGGTGAAGTGAGGTTATTTCCCCTCTTCCTCTTTAGGGGATGCGAGACATTGCCTCAACTACCACTACACACAAATGCAAGCCCACTAACTGGAAAGATTGTTGGAGTTTGCACAACCACAGTGAAGCAGTGTCCTTTGTATCTGAATTCCTGCAATGTCTGTTCTTCTCATCAGAATCTGTTAGGATCATGCTTTTCTGTCTTCCTTTTTTTTGAGCCCTGGGGAGATGAATCCCTTCTTTCCAGAGTTACCCTCAGGTTCTGGTTGGACCTGGAAACCCTTCTCCACATGCCTCAGATTTTCTACTCACTAGTTAACCTCCTTTCTGGCTCACATTTTAAACGTTTGCTCTGTGTGAAAACACACTAATTTTAATGTCTCCTTTGTGTGTAAACATTCTGTTTAGGATTACTTTTCCTTATCTTTCCTCCCCCAGGAAAAGTCTCAGTTCAGCTTCAGGGCTTTGTACATACCTTTTCATAGTGTTTCATAGTTCACTCCTCCTGGAAGCACATCCTGCCTGGGTAGGAGGGCCTGGGGTCGAGAGTGGGTCATTCCAGAATGACCACAAAGCCAATTGCAGATGCTCCAGTGCATGAAAGCTGGTCATGGTCGACTGACTGCATACCTCTCACAGGTGCCCTGCCCACCCCCATCATTCAAAGCAACTCTGTAGAGAAAGGCTTTTGAAGCACAGATGAGGGTGCTATAGTCTCCCTGTTCTTACAAGATTCTGGGACATCACTAGATGGAAAACTTCTCGAAGTTTCCTTCTTAAAACTTTCTTGAAGAAATGTGGTGCCTTGTTGCCATTATGTCCCAGTGTCTAGCTCAATGCCTCAAACATAGAGCATGCTCAACAAGTCGAGTGAACAAATGGATGTATGAAATATATGGAAGGGAGAGTTACTCTGACCCTCCTTTATGCATGATTGAGATGCTTTTCTCCTCCCTCCTTGAGAGAGGAGGAGCTAAAACCTGGTACTGGACAAGAGAATTGCTGTGACATCAGAAGGTGCTTGGAGAAAGAGTGAGGAGAGGCAGTCCAAGAGCTAAAAGTCCACTGATATTGAGGGCTTCTGACCTGTCCTCTGGGAAAATCATAACCCTTTCAGAGCAGTCCAAGAATTGACCCAGGACCCTTCTTCACTAGAGCCTCACTGCACGGTGAGACAAGGTGGGGGAACCAAGGAGAGACAGAGACCATGAGATGATCTGCTGTCTGGATACAGTGAACTCACGGTCAGTGCCTGGCTCCCTGCAGGATGCCCTCCTGCCCTGTGCAGCAGAGGCTGTCTCGAGTCAGTACCTGCCAGGGGCATAGGGATGGGTCAGGCAGGTGCTCCTGCCCCCGGAGACTAGATCTTGGGGGCTGCGTCTGAGACCGAAGTTCCTTCCTGAGTCCTACCCGTGTGAGTGCTGGTTCTGCCGTTGACCCCAGGGTCATCTTCATTAAGGGAGACATTTCTTCCCACAGGGTGGTGGTCTTTTCAAGCGCTGCACTTGAAGGCAACACTACTTGTGATGGTCCGGGGGTGGGGGGAGCATTTTGGAGCTATGGGTCTTTTTGTGAAGAACAATGGTAGCAGGGCCAGAAGGCGTGAGCCTGGATGTGGGGGACTGAACAGGGCATAGTCTGCCTCCCTCCTTTTATTATTTTTTTCATTAAATGTTTTTAAATTTTATTTTTTAAACTTATTTTTAAATTTTTGTCTTTTGCTATTCTTTCCCCCCTCATCTTTAGTATCAGAGTGGGGGCACATTTCACAGGTATGAAAACTGTTAGGGTGGGGACTCTACCAAGTATATCAGATTGAGGCAGGCGTGGCGCTGGTAGTTCTTAGATGGCATCTGCTTCTAATAAAATAGTAAAACCTGTGATGACACGATCACTCTCTCTCCCTTCGTGCCACTCATGACCTCTGCTTCCTCACTACCCATCTCTTTGGGGTCCATCCCCTCCACCTTCAGGAACATCATCAGAAATCTACCATGCCCGCTGAACGTCTTTCCTCCCCTCTCTGTCTGCAGCGGTGGTGGTGTAGACCTAGCTCTCCATTGGTTTCCATGATGGTGTCTTCTCCTCCAGCATTCCGGACCACCCTCAGGGCTTGCTTCAACGTCCCCTTTTGTCTTTGTGCTCCCTAAATGCAGACTTTCCCTGAAGTTTATTTTTCAGCCATCTCATCCTCTCTTTGAAGTCCATCCACACCAATGATGTATCATTCCATGTAGCTGATTCCTGAATCATTCTAGCCTAGAATTCCCTTCCCCAAGTGAGACCCACATTTCTCATTATCCATTGGGCATCACCACATGGGTATGTTTGTGAAACACCCAAGTCATTCAGTGTGGCTGGAAGAGGGAGGAGAAGGAGGGGGAGGGGCAAGAGAATAAGAAGTAGACAGCAAGAGGCTATGAAGGGCCAAGTGTATCGGTTGGAGCTCATATACCAATAATGGAATCTTCTCTATTTAGTGCAAACAGGAAGCATTTTAATACAGGAGGTTAGATGCTACAATATTATTGCAGGGAATGACGGTCAAGCCTTAGAAGCACTCAGCTGCTGGTGTGGTCAGGAAAACTGCCTCTGCGGTTCAGAAAGCTGAGTTAGGAAGCATCTCTCAAATTAGGAAGCTCCTGACTGTAGCAGAGCCTCACCTCTGTCTAATCAGCGCCCACAACTGGGTGTTCTGCACCCTGCTTCTTTCTTTCTGTTCCACTCAGTTCTGAAACCAAGGCTCACTTGGCTGTTATGATTTGTGGTATCTAAGTCATATCCAGAACTCCACCTATAAGAGATCCTGGGAAATTTATGATTTTATTTCCAACCTCTGGCTTCTATACCATGTTAGGGTAAACGCTGAGCAAGTCATTCCATAGTCTCTGCTGTGTTGCATTCATTAGGCAGGTATCTTTCTATTCCAAGTGGCAGGAATCCAACTTTATCTGACTTTGGTTAAAAAAATATCACTGACTTGGAATGAATGCCAAAGAAGGGCAGGAGTCAGTCTGGCTTTAAAGACAAGCAGCCCCTAGAACTTCCTTTCTCTCTATTTGCTACCTCTGTCTGCTTTTCTCCCAATTGGTTCTGCCTTCTTCACCAAAGATGAACTTTCGGTCAGTGAGCCTAGAAGAGTGGCCATAATGCTCCCAGATTCACCCCCCCCCCAATTTATCAGGAGAGGCTGGCTTTTTTTGGTATTTGTAAAAATACCCACCAAAGACTGATCTGTCCTGCTTGAGTCATATACCCACACCATGTGCAGGGAAAGCAGGATTATGTGATTGGCGGCTCTCCCTTTAAAGCCTCATTTTGTGATGGGTGAGGCGCAGGTACCCAAAGGAGAGGCTGATAGCTAAGAGAGCTATTGGGGGAATGATTGGGGGTCAGGAGGCTGCCCCATTTGTGTCCACTATATGAAGATACACCTTTATTTTTTCCAAGTCCTGATTGCGATAGAGGACTAATGCAGAATCTCAAGCAGTAAAGTGCTAATTGCCAAAGGAACTAAACGAGTTAATGAATGTAAATTATCTACTGTCATACACAGTAAGTGCTTGTGTTGGTTTGGAGAAGCTGACTTTGAAACAAGATTCACGTGCAGTTCATTTATTTGGGAAATGCAAGGGTACCAGTAATGGAGTGGAGGAAGGAAGACAGACAGCAAAGGCTATTATTAAGCCACTACCACAGTGGTTGCCTGCAGCTTAAGCCCATGAGGAAACTCTTGGACGCAGTATAGAACACATGCCTGAGTTGTCCCACCTGAGGGGCAAAGGAGTTGAGATATTTATACATTAACTCCAGAGAGTCATTGGCTAAAGGCTGCTCCCAGGGGGTTATTTGTCAGCCCGCTAGCCTGCTGCACACATGGGCAGAGTGGACTTCTGTGGCCCCAGCCTGAGCACAAGGGGCCCAAGGAGCACAGGCAGAAACCGCAGTGCTTAACAAGCTTTAGCTTCTCCCCGATCCCTGCCTCCTCACTATTAGTTTAAAAGTCCCTTGAGTGCAGGGATCACATCTTACTTATTCTTAAATTTTCCACGTAACCTAGCACACTATTTAACACATAGTAATGGCCACTGAATATTTATTCTTTTCTTAATTAACGACGTTTTAGGGTATCTTTTTTCCTGGTGATCTATTGGGTTTGCCTTTTTCTATTGTGGATTTTCTGGGACAGGATGAATTCCTGTCATTACATTTTTATCCATTAAATATATAATTGAATATGATCTGATTTTTATACCTTTGTAATACTTCTCATGCAGTTGCATTCATAAATAAGTAAGTCTCTGTTAGACCACAGGTCCTGTATATACATGTCAACCGTATCTCTATAAGAAGCTATCTCCAAATTGGGGGAATTTGGAGCCTCCTGGTGTGTAGATTCTTATTAACTTCCCTGCCTGAATCAGCCTAGCCATCTGCCAGCAATAATAACCTGCCCGCTGTGTGCTCAGCCTTATCCAATCCTTGAGCCTTGAGAACCAGGCTTCAGGATGTATTGAAAACTCCTTTCCCTGAGTGGGAGGGAAGGCATTCCGCTTCCCAGGTCAGACCACCTGTCTTCAAAAAGGAATTATCAGAGCTTCAGGCACCAGATAAGCAAGCAGCTCTACCTCCTCCTTTCCACGTCACAATGCGTGGGGCCAGTTTCCTCCCAGGACCCTTGTCTTAGAACCTCGCTCTGATTCCAAGTCAGTAATCCTGGACCCTAATCTTAAGTCACCTCGTATTTTGGGACTCCTCTTCCCTTGGTTGGTTGCTGCACTCTACTTGTTAAGAGTCCAACATCTACCCTAGCTCAGAATCCGTGTCACCCTAACTACCTCTCCCAAGAAATACCCCTGCCTACAAGCCACTGTCACTGTTCTTGTCTGTTCCACCAGCTAGAACTCCATAGAAACTGATGATGGAGTTTGTCGTATCCTCTCACATTTGGATGGTCATGACTGGTTCTCTTGCCAGCTTTTGCTAGAGTTCCATCTACCATTTCTTCCAGTGTGCTTGGAGCTGAAGGTCCACCAGTTACGTAATTTACTTTGGGACATTATCAGAACAGGCTGTTTTTGTTGCCTTTTCCAGTGTTCGGATTCCGTCTTGTTTTCCTTACTCCTAGACCACTGGTTATTGTTCTTTCTTCATTCCTGTAGATGGGAAAACCCAAGAGATGGAATTTGAAAATGGGCATCTGGCAGTGTGTGGTTAAGAATAACTGGAATGAGGGGTGCCTGGGTGGCTCAGTCGGTTAAATGTCCAGCTAAATATCAGGTCATGATATCACAGTTCATGGGTTTGAGCCCTGCATCGGGATCTGTGTTGACAGCACAGCTCAGAGCCTAGAGCCTGTTTCAGATTCTGTGTCTCCCTTTCTCTGACCCTCCCCTGCTCACGGTCTGTCTGTCTGTCTCTCTCTCTCTTTCTCTCTCTCTCTCAGAAATAAATAGATAAACATTAAAAAAATTAAAAAATTTAAAAAAAATGAATAACTGGCATGAATGCCTTGTTCAGACCACAGGTAGGCAGACCAGTGCTCCGCTCTAGTTGCCTCTATTGTGCACTTTTTGCTTTCCTGACATACTAATTTTTGAAGAATACCATTTCCATTTGGGATTAGTGGCAAATAGAGATAGAGCTGTGTCCTGGGCCTAGCGTGGTCCCAGAATAGTTCTCTCTTGAGCTCTCCTGTCACTCAGAGTTTCCGATAGTGCCTTTCTTCACATTTCTTCCCTTGAA
This sequence comes from Crocuta crocuta, assembly GCF_008692635.1. NCBI lineage: Eukaryota > Metazoa > Chordata > Mammalia > Carnivora > Hyaenidae > Crocuta > Crocuta crocuta. The sequence goes on along the minus strand of NW_027532613.1, from coordinate 3,326,110 downwards.
TCTTTTCTTGAAACTTGCTTCGTCCTTCCCTTCCACCCTTCCTTTCATTTTTTTTAACTTTAAGAGATTGATTCTAGTTCCATTGTTTGTTTCTCTCATGATCTTGATACCTGTTTCTCTCTGAGTTCCCTTACTCCAACTCTGAGCTACAGTACAATCCTTACCATTTCCAGAGGAGTTCGATTACCTCGGTGGTTTTCTTTGTTTCTCAAGGGCTGCCTGCATTTTCTTGCAAGGCTTCCCAGAGAATCAAGCGACATCTATAAAAGCCCAGAACATGGTGCCTCAAGTGAATTCTTTGCAAAGTCACTATCATAGTCTCCAGAGCTTTGGGCAATAAATAGCAAATCCAGGAGACCTAAATAATCATTTCTGGGATTGTATACTTGATCATGAAATGGTCCCAGCTAGTGTCTTACTTGGAGTTTGAGAAGGGAGAAAGAAGGAACAGTCATACAATTTCCATTTAAATCGAGAATCTTGTCCCTGGAAACCCAGAGGCCTTTCGGCTGGCCTCCTGCTGTTTGCTTCCTTTTATGCATCATATTCGGAGGTGGCATGATTATTCCCTAAACATATTACTGCAGCTCTTCCGGCAGATTCTCTCTTCTAGGAATGTCACGAATGAATTACCATGCGGTGTTGGCATGGGGCCTCAGCCAGCAGGAGCCAATTATTTTAAAAATTTCCAAGCAAATCAGATCAGCGTTTCACAAGTTACTGGCCAAGAAGCTTCAGAAAGTCGTGCATCATTCCTTTGCTATAGTGTGTGTTGCTGACCTAAATGTGTACAAATCTCATCATCCCAAGGTCCAACCTCCTGGCTCTGGGGGTTTCATTAGGACACTAGCTCACACCCATTTACAGTAATCTAGTTGGGTGATTTCACTTATCAAAACTGTAAATGGATGTTTGATCAGATCATTAAATTTTCTAATTAGGCAGCAGAGACTCCCTTTTGCCAGATGGATTGAGCCGCACCTATTTGTGACACAACTTAATCACACTTTGCCTCGCTGTCAAGGCCGTGTTTCAGGGAGGAAATATGTTCTCTTGGCTAGATTAAACATGCACCGTCCAAACCTGGCATCTCCAGCTAAGAGAGGAAGACTTTGCTGAATTGGATTGTGTAAGAATATATGTTGTGGCGAGGGTACACTAGCAACCAGCAAATGGGAAGATTCTGCCATGTCTGATTTGAATTCTTAACAAAACCATTTGTTTACGGAAAGAATGGACTGCGTTCATTCCTTAGCACATCAGATGGATATTCAAAAATATTTAGTCTTAGGGACAAAAGAGGAAGCACGAGATGTTGTTGTTGATGTTTCTTTGAACTGTCAGAATGTTTGGAGATGATGCTGTTTCTGATGGGCAGGTGCTCCTGAAAAGCACAGAGTTTAAAATGTCGCTTAGACAACAACTCCAGGGCTTTCGGGCTCTTTCCATCGTGTGTTTCCCCTGCTGTCTAACTCTGGTAAAGTTTTATTCTGTTATCCTGTTTACAAAAGAGAGAGAGGGAACTCCCTGCATCACTAATATCCACACACAGTAGATCTTTTACTTACTGGGACCTGCAGCATCATTTAAATGTAGAGGACCCAACAGACAAACATTTAAAAAAACCTCGTGATGAAAATACTTGAGAAAGTTTATTCTACACCTTTGCTTAAGCCATGGATGACTTTGTGGATGGTGTGTTGGTATATTATATCATTTTGCAGACTTCTCACTGGAGGAGATCAGTCTGAATCTGTTCTGATCCCCAGGCATGTATTTCTGAATATGGACCACCACATTGGGAGGGCTTTGTTGTTGTATTTCCTTTTCTCCTCTGGGAGGAAAATATACTCCTGTTAATTGGGGGACTAATTCAGATTAATTTCAGTTATCTTCCAAGCTATGGGTAGAAATGCGTCATATTAATACTAAAACTTAAATTTTGATAGTCACCATATAATTGTATCCAAAATGCATGGATAGATACGTAGTTTTTGCTCCTAGGTGTCTCCGGGAATTCTCCAGAGGTTGCCTTAAATGCGTCAGGCATTAGCCCTGGTCCTCACTGGCTAAGCCAGCCTGGCCAGCACTCCTGCGCCATCGGTGAGACCATCGCCCTGTGCTGGCCATTTATACCATGACTGTCCCGGCTCCCGGGGCCCTCCTGCTGCCATAAATCTATCACTGCCACCTCAGAGCAGTCTACCTCTGGGTCGCCCTGGGCAATAGTGCTTTCTCTGGAAGAAAGTGGGGATTATTACTTCTCTCTACATTTTGCTCAGGCAAGGGCTTTGGTGGTGGGAAGCATTCAGGATTGTTGCCTGGGCCCGCTTGTTAGAGCTCCTTGGCCCAGACCTCTTCTCTGCCTTGAGTCCTTTCTCTTCTGTGTAGCCCAGGCCAGTGCTAGCCATCTCATCGAGTTGGGTTGAATTCTTTTTGCTCCACCTTGGGGTAGCCCGGCAGGAGCTCCACAGAAGGCAGAGGATGCCCTTGATGTTGGCAAGGCCGTGGCAGCTCCCCAGTCTACCAGGAGGTGGACTGTTATCCTCAGTGGGAAGGGTACTATGATTCAGACAGACAGCATGTCCCAGCCTGTGGCTCGGGTCCCAGAGTGCTACCGAATTCTGTGAATCAGCCCTTTCAGTTCACATACACTGTCCCCTTTCTCCTGGAGGGCACACACAGCACCATGGTGGCTGGCATGGGCTGAGTTCCCAGAACAGCTGCAAGATGCATCTGGAGCCACCACTTGCCCTTCTTCCTTTGTCCTAAAGCTATGTCTGGCTCACAGTGACAGTCCCCTCTCTCCTGGGTCCCATCTTCTTTCTCACTGCAGTTGGGAAAGCCCCATTGCATTGGATATTTGATGATCTCTTGCCTTCCATAAAGCAGGGGTCCACTTGTTCCTAGGAGACTCTGTAGACCCCATTTAAACCAAGTGACAGGAGCAGAATAGAGAAGAAAAAGCATTAATAACCCCCACATGCCTGACAAAGTGGGTGTCATCTCTGCTCCCAGCAGTGTCCTCACAGACCAAGGTTTCCTTTCTTCATCTAATAGAAAGAAACCTGTGTTTCTGCTGGCTGCCTTTTCAAAATTAAGGCATTTTTAAGGGCCACAGAGTGGTGCAAAAACTTTTTGATAGTTTTTATTTGACATTTAAATTTTGAAGCAGTTTTGTTGGGGTGTAATTGGTATGTATGGGTATACACACACATAAATAGCATAAATTGCACACACTTAAAGTGTATCGTTTGAAATTTTTGACATGTATTTATCTGTGAAACTATAGCCACAAATCAAGATAATGAGTGTATCTAGTACCCCCAAAAGTTACTTCTATGCTTTGTACTCGATTTTGTTGCCTGGCTTCTTTCACTCAGCATAATTATTTTGAGTTATTTGAGACCTACATCTGTGTCACTGTATGTGTTAAGAGTTCATTCCTTTTCATTGCAGAGTAATAATCCAGAGTATGAATATACCACAGCTTGTTTTTTAGTCACATGTTGATGGATATTTGGTTTTTTTCCAGTTCCAGGCTATTATGAATAAACCTCTTGTGAATATTCATGTACAAGTATTAGTATGGACATATGCTTTCATTTAAATTGGGTAAATACCTAGGAATGGAATGGCTGGGTCAAATGGTAGGTATATATTTATTTTTTAAAGAAATTGCCAAAATATTTTTCAATGTAACTGCACCACTTTACATTTCTGCAAGCAGTGATTGAGACTGTCAGTTTCCACACATCTTCAACAATTGGCATGATCAGACTTCTTAATATCAGTCATTCTAATAGTTGCATGGTGCATTTTGTTCTGGTTTTAATTTGCAATTTTCTAGAGTACAGTGATGTCAAGCATCATTTCATGTGCATATTTGATATCTGTGTGATTTGCTGAAATGTCTAACTCTTTTGACATCCATTCATTTATTTTCTTCTTGATTTTGAGAGAGCTTTATATATTCTGGATAGAAATCCTTTATTAGCTATTTGTTTTGCAAATATTTTCTTCAGTTCTGTGGTTTGCCTTTTCATTTTTTTAACAGTATCTTTTGAAAAACAGAAGTTTTGAATTTTGAGGAAATCCAATGAATTTTTTCTAGTTTTGATCATGTTTTCAAAATCATAATTAAGAAATCTTTAACTGAAGATACAAATATTATCACTTATATTCTCTCCTAGAAATACTGTAGCTTAAAGTTTTCTGTTGAGATCTGTGCCTAATTTTGAGTTAATATTAAAAAAATCTTTTCTATTTATTTTCTTCTGAGGGAGAGAGGGAGAGAGAATCTCCACACCCAGTGCAAAATCCAATGTGGTCTCAATCCCATGACCTGAGCCAAAATCAAGGGTTGCTCAATGGACTGAGCACCCAGGCGCCCCTAGTTAATTTTTTAAAAACTAGTGGAAAATATGAATTGAAGTTCTCTTTTTGGTGGGGAAGAAGGTGTATAGATATGCAATTATTCTAGTACCTTTTGTTAAAAAGACTGCCTTTTCTCCACGAATTGTCTTTGTCCCTTTGTCAAAAGTCAGGTGTTTATACATGCGTGTGTCTGTTTTGGATTTGTCCTTTCACTTTCAGTGATCTGTATATCTATCTTGACACCAATACCAGACTCTTGAAATCAGGTAGTGTTAGTTCTCATACTTTGTTGCTCTTTTTCAAAGTTATTCTGGCTATTTTAAGTCCTTTGCATTTCCATAAGAATTTTGGAATAGGGCATCTGGGTGTCTGTGTCACTCTTGGATTTTGGCTCAGATCATGATCTCTTGGTTCTTGAGTTTGAGCCCCGCATCAGGCTCTGCACTGAGAGTGCAGACAGGGCCTACTTGGGATTCTCTTTTTCACCTTCTGTCCCTCTCCCCTGTTCTTCTCTCTCTCTCTCAAAAATAAATAAACTTAAAAAAATTTTTTTTAGAACGAGCTTGCTGGGATTTCTTCAGGATTGCTTGAATCTGTAGATCAATTTGGGTAGAATTAACATCATAACAATATTGAGTTGTTTGACCCATGATCATAGTATTATCTATCCATATAGTTAGGTCTTTAATTTCACTTGGTAATGTATTATAATTTTCATTGTACAATGTTGCTTATCTTTTATTAGATTTATTTCTAAGTATTTCATATTTTTTGTTCTGTTGCACATGATACAAAAATTTCAATTCTAGTAACTTTTTGGGGGCATATTCCACTGTGTTTTCTACATAGACAATCATGTCATCTGCAGAAAAAAGATAGTATTGTCTCCTTTCCAGGATGGGTGCTTTTTATTTCTTTTTCTTTACTTATTGCAGTAGCTAGAACTTCTAGTCCAATGTTGAATAGAAGAGGTAAGAGTGAATATCTTTGCTTTGTTCCTGATCTCAAGAGAGTAAGCATTCAGCCTTTTACCATTAAGTATGATGTTAGCTGTTTTTTTTTTTATAGTATCATTATGGATTGAAGAATTTTCTTTTATTTCCAGTTTGCTATGAATTCTTATCATGAATGGGTTTCAATTGCTTCACCCACTGAAATGATCATATAAGGGTTTTTTCCATTTATTTCTTAATTCAGTGAATTTATTTCAAATATTAAACTAACCTTGCATTTCTGGGACAAACCTCAGTGGGTCATGCTGTATTAACTTTTTTATGTCTTGTTGGATTTGGTTTGCTAATTTGTTTAAACTTTTTGTAGTTATGTTCATGAAGGACATTGATCTATGGTTTTCTTTTCTCCTAGTCTTTATATAATTTTGTTATCAGGGTACTGCTGACCTCATAGAATGTCTTGAAAGGTGTTTCTTCCTCTCCATTTTCCAGAAACATTTGGTATAATTCATGAGTGAAGCCATCTAGGTCTGTAGTTTTCATTATTGAAATGTTTTTAATTGCAGATTTAATTCTTTAATAGCTATAGAGCTATACTGGCTGTTGCTGTTTGAATGAACTTTGGTAGTTTGTGTCTTTTTTTTTTTAAGTTTATTTATTTATTTTGAGAGAGAGCGAGAGAGAGAGAGAGCGAGTGAGTGAGCATGCACAGGGTGGGGAGTAGAGGGTGGGATGGCAGAGAGGAAGAGAATTTCAAGCAGGCTCAGTGCTGTCATTGCATAGCCTGACACCAGGCTCGAACTCAAAAACCGTGAGATCACTACCTGAGCTGAGGTGAAAAGTGGACTGCTTAACTAACTGAGCCACCCAGGTGTCTTTCAGAGTTGTCCTTTTCATGTAAGTTGTTGAATTTATTGGCATAGAGGAGTTTGAAATGGTCCCCTATTATCTTTTAATATCTATAATATCTATAGAATTTGTATTGATGCTATTTCTCTCATTCCTGAGATTGCTGGTTTGGTTCTTGTCTTTTTTTTTCCTCATCAATTTGCCTGGAGATCTTACTGATTTTTTTTCCCTATTGTTTTTGTGTTTTCTCATTCATTGATTTTCATGCTGATATTATTTCCTTTATCCTGCTTATAATAAGTGTAATTTGCTCTTCTTTTTCTACTTTTTTAAGAGAGAAGCTGAAGCCATTAACTTTTTTTTTTTTACCATAGTATTGACATTTAGTGCTATAAATTTCACCCTAGTACTGCTTTAGCTGTCTCCTACAACTTTTAGTATGTTTAGTATGTTTTTATTCCATTCAGTTCAAAATAATTAAAATTTTTCTTTTTTGACCCAGTATATTATTTAGTTTCAAATATTTGGGGCTTTTCCCAGAAATCTGATTGGTTTCACACTTAATTACATTCTGGTCAAAAACATAACATACGTGGCTTGAATCTTTTAAAATTTTAAATTTATTGAGACCTTTTTAATGACCAAAATAATGGTCGATTTTGGTAAATGTTTTGTATTCATTTGAAGAAGGTGTATCCTATTCTTGTTGAATGCAGTGTCCTATAAATATCAATAAGGTCAGATTGGTTCATTGTGTTATTCAGGTCTTCTATACTCTGCTTATTTTGTTCACTATTGAGAGATGGGTATTGAAATCTCTGACAGTGATTAGGGATTGGTTTATTGGTCCTCACAGTTCTATCAGCTTTTACTTCATGTGTTTTGAAAGTCTATTAAGTGCATCAGCATTATCAGGATCATTATAGCCTCCTGATGGATTGACCCCATTACCATCACAAAATGACTTTCTTTAGTAATATTTTTTGCTCTGGTGTTTACTTTTTCTGATACTAATAGAACCATAACCACTGTCTTGATTAGTACAAGCTGATAGCATTACTCGGTGTTGATTGTGTTGATTAGTGTTATATTTTTTCATCCCTTTACTTTTAATCTTTTCGCATTTTACAAAATGGGCTTTAAGGTGGGTTTCTTGTAGGCAGTATATGGTTGGGCCTTATTTTTTATATCTAACTGGACAATCTCTGCCTTTTAATTTGGGTGTTTAGACTGGGGATTGACAAACTTTTTGGCCAGATAGTCAATATTTGAGGTTTTGTGGGCTGAGCCTATGTGATCTTTGCTGTTCCTGCTGCTGNGTTGGTTTCATCCCCAACACTAAGCCCAGTGCAAGGCTTAAACTCATAGCTGTGAGATCAAGACCTGAGATGAGATCAAGAGTCAGGTGATGGAGTACCTGGGGGCCTCAGTTGATTAAATGCCAATTCTTGATTTCGGCTCAGGTCATGATCTCACAGTTCATGAGTTCGAGCCCCACATCAGGCTCTTTGCTGACAGTGCAGAGCCTTCTTGGGATTCTCTTCCTTCCTCTGCCCCTATCCAGCTTATGCTCACTCTCTCTCAAAATAAATAATAAATACATTTTTAAAAATGTATTGTTAAGTTAAAAATCTATCATCTTGCCATTTTCTTCTCCTTGTACTCTCTGTTTTTGTTGTTCCCTTTCCTCACTTTTCATAACTTCTTTTGAACTGAACCCTTTTTTTGTAATTCCATTATATCTCATTTATCTCTTATTAGTTGTCAGTCATTGTTTTGTTCTTTTAGAGCTTGCCTTAAGGTTTGTGGCATGTACCTTTAGCTAATGTAGTCTACCTTCAAGTGATATAACACATCAGTTACGAGAAGCTTAAAGTAGTCTACCTACATTTCTCTCCTACCGTTCTTTGAGCTATTGTCATACATTTTACTTTTACCTATGTTATAAATCTACAACGTGGTTATAATTTTGGTTAAAACAGCTATGTTTTAAAGAGACTTAAATAATTAGAAAGAAATTTTGTATTTTTACCTATCTAGTTATCGTTTCCAGTGTTTCTTTTGTATAGATCAGGATTTCCATCTGGCATGATTTTCCTTCTGCCTGAGGACTTTCTTTAACATTTCTTATAGTATGAGTCTGCTGATGACAAACTATTCTAACTTTATATTTCTGAAAAAGTCCTTAATCTTATTTTTGGTTTTAAAAGATAGTTCCACTGGGTATAGAATTTTAGGTGACAGTTTTTTTTTTTCCCTTTCACTATTTCATTTTATTTATTATTTTAAAAAACTTTTTATTATGTTTATTTATTTTGAGAGAGAGAGAGAGAGAGCACACACAGACGAGTGAGTGCAAGCAAGAGAGGGGCAGAGAGAGAGGGAGACGCCGAATCTGAAATAGGCTCCAGGCTCTGAGCTGTCAGCATAGAGCCCGATGCGGGGCTTGAATTCACAAGCCGTGAGATCATGACCTGAGTGGAAGTCAGATGCCTAACCGACTGAGCCACCCAGGCACCCCATCCTTTCACTGCTTTAAAGATGCTCCACTCTCTTCTCCCTTGTGTTGATTCTGCTGAGAAATCTATCATTTTTACCTTTGTTTCTTTGTATGTAGGGTGTCTCCTCAACCCCCACCTCCAGGTTGCTTTGAAGACTTTCTCTTTAGCACTGGTTTTGAGCAATTTGACTACAGTGTGCCTTGGTGTACATCTCTTCTTGTTTGTTGTGCTTGGGGTTTATTGAGCTTCTTGTATTTGTGGGTCTATAGTTTCATCAGATTTGGAAAAAAGGTGTCTATTGTCTTTCTAAATATTTTTTCTTTCATTTCCTTCCTTCAGGGACTCCAGTTAAATGCACAATAGACTGTTTGAAATTATCTCACAACTCACTTCATAAAATTATTTTTCCTCCATGTGTTTCATTTTTGGTTAGTGACTTTTTCTGTATCTTTATGTTTACTAATCTTTTCCTCTGCAATTTCTAGTGCACTGTTAATCCAGTATAGTTTATATTTCAAACATCATAGTTTTCATCTGTAGAAGTTTTATTTGGATCTTTTTAATATCTCCCATGTTTCTACTTAACTTTTTGAACATATGGAAGTAAGTTATAAGAACTGTTAATGCCCTTTTCTGCTAGTCTAACATCTGTGTCTGTTCTGGATTGGTTTCAATTGATTGATTTTTCTCCTTATTATGGGTCACGTTTTCCTACTTCTTCTTGTCTGTTAGTTTTTGAATTGTACCTTGCTAAGTGCTGGCTGGATATTTATTTATGCACTCTTATAAATATTCTTGACTGTTTTTCTGGGACAAAGTTCAGTTACTTGGAAATACTTTCATCCTTTTTAGTCTTTCTTCTAAGATTTATTAGGCAGTACCAGAGATATATATCATCTACATTTAATTTTGCTGACTCTGGTATTTCTTACTCCATTTTTGCCAGAAGCAGAAATATTTTTTGACAGATTGTTTTTAAAAATTTTTTAACATTTATTAGTTTTTGAGATGGGGGGAAGGGCAGAGAGAGAGGGAGACACAGAATCCAAAGCAGGCTCCAGGCTCTAAGCTGTCAGCACAGAGCCTGACATGGGGCTTGAACCCACGAGTGGTGAGGTCATGACCTGAGCCGAAGTCGGATGCTTAACTGACTGAGCCACCCAGGTGCCCCTTGAGAGATTTTTAAAAAATGTTTTTTATTTATTTCAGAGAGAGAGAGCATGAGCAGGGGAGGGTCAGAGAGAGGAAGATACAGAATCTGAAGCAGGCTCCAGGCTCTGAGCTAGCCGTCAACACAGAGCCCGACGTGGGGCTCGAACCCACGAACTGTGTGATCATGACCTGAGCTGAAGTCAGACACTTAACTGACTGAGCTACTCAGGTGCCCCTTGACAGATTTTTAATTTCAGGAAAACTGTTGAAGACCTAAAGGAAAAATTGTATACCACCTGAGGTGTCAGCATTTGGGAGTCAGTTCTGTCTAGTTAATATTTCACTCTTTTTTTGTTGTTGTTTATTTATTTATTTTTGAAATAGAGAGCAAGAGAGTGTGCAAATTGGGAAGGGACAGAGAGAGGGAAAATCCAAAGTGGGGTTCATGCTGGCTATCAAATATCTCTGCTGGCATCGCAGAACCTGATGAGGGGCTAGAACTCACAAACTGTGGAATCATGACCTGAGCCAAAATCAAGAGTCAGACATTTAACTGAGTCACCCAGGTACCCCAATATTTCACTCTTCTTAGTCCTCTGGATAACTTTTCTAATCTTTTCCTTATTTAATAAATATATATAGAGATAATAATCCACGTTCTCATTTTTTTTATTATTGAGATAGCAAGAGAGCGCACATGCACAAATGGGAGGGGCAGAGGGAAAGAGAGAGATAATCTTAAGCATGCTCAATGTGGAGCCCAACACAGAGCTCAGTCTCACGATGGTGAGATCATGAACTGACCTGAAATCAAGGGTCAGGTGCTTAACTGACTGAGCCACCCAGGGGTCCCTACATTCTCACTCTTTTACAGAGTTTTGCCTTCTACATTCTTTTAGGATTTATAATTTTTCAATTTGTTCTTTGGGTGCTGGGCAAGGGATGGACTTTAGCAACACTGTAAGTGATAAAATTTTGAGAGAGCCCATGTCCATATATTCTAGTTTCTGTTGCTTTGTAATATATTACCTTAAAATGAAATGGTTTTGGGGCACCTGGGTGGCTCAGTCAGTGTAGTGTCTGACTTCAGCTCAGGCTGTAATCTCATGGTTCATGGATCCAAGCCCAATATCTGGCTCTGTGCTGACAGCTCAGGGCCTGGAGCCTACTTTGGATTCTGTGTATTCCTCTCTCTCTGTGCCCCTCCCCCCCCCCCAAATAAACATTAAAAATTTTTTAAGTGAAATGGCTTTACAGTTTTTTTTTAAATTATATTTATGGATTATGTGACTCAGGACTTCATACAGAGCACAGGGGATTAGCTCATCTGTCTTTCATGATGCCCTGCACCTGGGCTTGGAAGACTCGGCAGCTGGCTGGGACTTAATGGCTGAGGGGTAGAATCATCATCTAGAGATCTCTTCACTGACATATTTAGTAGTTGATACTGGTTATCGTCTGAGAATTCACATGGGGCTATCAACCAGCACATCTACACATGGTTTCTCCCTGTAGCCTGGGCTTCCTCACAGGGACCTCAGGGTAGGTGGACTTCTTGCATTGTGTCCCGGTGTACAGGGTCAAAACTGTATCATCTGTTATGACCCGGCCATGGACACAAATTGTTATTTCTGTTTCACCCTATTGGCGAAAGAGTCACAAGCCCTCCTAGATCCAAGGGAAGGAAATTAGGTTCCATCTCTTGATAGCATCTTAACAAGGCTACATGACAAAAGTGCGTGTGAAATGTGAGATATCGTTCACTCACCTTTGGAAAATATCTGCTGTCGTCTGCCTCTGGCCACAAAGCCTTGTACCCATCTTCACATGCATTCAGCCGTTCCTTCCCCCAGGACCTTCAAAGATTTATCCCTTTGTGGCATCAGTTCAGAGTCTAAAGACTTGTTAACTAAATTAGGTCCAGGTGACAGTGGGGGCTTCTCTGGTGCAATTCTTGTAGTTTGGTTCTTCTTTCTCTAAAGATCTGTGAATTAGAAAGACAGTCATCTGCCTCCTATCCCCACACACCCAAGTGAGACAAGTGTGGGATAATAGCCACTGCATTCTTATTCCGGAAGAGGAGAAGTGAAAGGGACATAGCAGTCACTGGTTCATAGCAATTCCAAACTCCAGTCGAGCACAGATTGTTAGTTCCTTAGTTAGGACTCAGTCCGACTCCCTGGAGTCATCCTTCAGGGCTATTGGCTGTGCCTTCTGGGCCCTTAGTTCCTCCCTCTGTATCATCCTTCTTTTCTATACGGGAGTTTCCATGTTTGTAGCTAAGTAGACTTCTTAGCCTGCTTGGTGCCCATAAAAGTTTAGGGATTCAAAGGCTTCTGTTCATTTTGTACTTTCTCTGTCTTTTTCAGTCTGAGCTGCTACAATTATTTTAAAAAAATGTGTGGGCTTATTGAATATGAACATATTTCACCAGTTAAACCCCATACCCACAAATCTCTTTGAGAAGAGCCCTTTTTTCCCCTCCCTGGGATGTGTCTGAGGCTGCTACGAGACAACATCCCTGAGTCTCAGAATCCCTGTGTTTAACAGACAAGAACTGCAAGGAATGCCCTTAAGATGCTTAGAAGTCCTTTTGTCTATTTGAAAGGGTCTAGGCTACATCAGCTTTGATCTCTCTAAGGTCCCAAGAAAGAGTTTTACAGTCTTAGCCTTGGCTTGGTAATTACCCTGAGATGTTTTCATATTTTAGCACCCTGAATTTGACCTTCACCCTAAGGCCATTTCTACTTTTGAACATTTTCTTTTGTGAGAGAATGGAGATGATAGTTTTCTTTTCAAACCCAAGAAGTCCTGGATCCTTGCTATTTCCTTTAACTTTTCTTTAGCACTGAATGATTCTGTTTATATGGGTAAAATAACTCATTTGGCACTTTGGTAATCTGCTTGGAAATCTCTTTCACTAAATTTACCCGTTCGTTGGGTTTATTTTTATTTTCCATATCATTACAAAAACAATTGCATTGCAAACCCAACAATGTTGCCAAGCTTTCTGTCACTATATAACAAGTGTCATTCTTTTTTTCCCCCTAATCTTGGTCTTTTTCTCAGTAGCTCCTCAAGCTGTTTCATCTCCATTGAGCAAAGCAATCACAAGACTTTCCAGATTCAAGGGGAAGAGGCCGATGGGATGGGGGAGGGTCACACTATAGAACAGCAAGTGAGACAGGAGGCACCGCTGCAGCCACACTGAAAACTACAATTGGCTATATCACCTATAACAGTTGCGCCCGTGGACACGTGGAGTTTACCAGAAGGTACAAAAAACCCACAGGAAGACACTTTTGTGGGATAAGACTAGGGAAATCTACTCCAAATTGTGAGCAAAAATTGCACGATTGGGCTCATCCCTCCTGCATCTTCTAAGATTGTTGCTCATTGTAAGATAGGGTTGTTACGGTGAAAGCAGAGAAGGAACATTGAAAGGGAATGGGAGGCGGCAGAAGGCATCATGAGCCCCAGAGTGACTAAGATAACAAACTAGAATAGCCTTTGCTCATTTCTTTATTACTCTGTACTGCAGGGAGTCCACAGCTATTGAATAAAGGGTCTTGCACTGGCAGAACAGCTCAGTGGAGATCTTTGATCACCCTATGTTTGCCACCTACTCCTCTTTCATATTTCACTGCCCACTTCATTAATATTTCATCAGCACCAACCTTGTGCCATTTAGAGTGCTTGGCATGGGGGCCTGTAAAAATATGGTTCTTGACCTACATTAGCTCAGAGTGATGGGCAGACATAAACCTGTTAACAAGCAATTTAAGTGTACCCGAATACATTCTAGAGAAGACTTTAAGAAAGACACCTGAGGAAAAGTAGAAGGGTCGAGAAAGGGTTAATTGCAGGGTAGGTGGGAAGACTATTACTGATATGTGAGTTAATTCGTGAAAAAGAAAAATTACTTTGCAGGTGGAAAAGTAGACAATGTAAACATATGCTTGGCAGAAGGAATGACGGGTGCAAAAACACAGAGTCACCAAAGGGCATGGTTTGTTTTGAAAAGAATGAGAAATTCGGTATGACTGGACCACCTAATGGAAAGAGAGAGAGGAGCCTGGGTTATACAGAGTGGACCTTGTGTATTGCTTTATAAATTCGGTGTTTATGTTACAGGCATTGAGAGACCAGCAAAGGAAGTGAGCAGAATGACAGTGGTGGTGGTTAGGGAGTAGAGGGAAAGGCTGGGTGGCAGAAAGACTCAGGTAGTTGTTGAGTTAGTTCAAGAGGGAGAGAAGCAAACCCTATGTTAGGACAGTGACAGTGTGGTTTCAAGCTCAGAAGCTTATTCCGAAGCAACTGGAGACCAACTGAATATGGATAAATGTGGGTAAAGTCATCAAGGCTTCTAGCTTGGGAAGCTCAGTGAGAGTGGTTCTATTAATTGAAGCAGAGGACGCAGAGAAAGAAACAAGTTTGTAGGAAGCTACAGAAGGATAGGATTTGGTTCCATGCTTTGGAATATTCAAAGAGAGATATCCAAGACATAATTGGAAATATGGGTCTGAGGGTTGGAAAAGAGGTTGAAAATGAAGGGAAAATTGGAATCATGCGTGTTCTCGTGTTTTGAATTATGCAGGTTTTGGGTCTTGGGATTTGTTATTGTGCTAAAATAGAGTATGGAAACTATTGACAGGGCTTTGCTCAGTTTTAAACTGAGGAGTCTTTCATCATTCCAAAAGATCCAACATCTCTTCCTGGAGAACACTAAGAGCAGGCTTGGGGACCACCCGGTAATGGTGGCCAATAGATGCCTGGTGGACTGAATGGAGCTGAAAGCCCACTCCCCTGGTGATCTGTCCCTGACTCAGCTTCTAATGTATTATTTATTAAAAGTACCCCCAATGACTTCATAAGGGAAGAGATGGCTTGAATAGAAGACACATACACATTAAGGGTGTGTAAGAGAGTCTAGCAATGAAAGGAGAAACTAGTTCATCAGAAACCTTCAGCTAAGAATAATAATGGCCATTGAGTACAAAACATAGCTATGAGTTTATTGGTAGCCAAGGAAAGTAGGAAAACGTGATGGGTTTATTAATTGTTTTGAGTTCCTCCTTGAATTAAATGCTAGGGAAGCAGATTGTTCCATTTATCAGGAGGAACGATTTGCTTCCCTGGCATTTAATTCAAGGAAAAACTCAAGGAATAATAATATGAAGAGCACTTTCAAAATCTACCCTATAAAAGACCAAATATCTTTCTTGATATGGTCCTTAGATTGAAACTAGGATAATCATGTTAATTCCTATTTCTTTGAAGACATTTCTCTGGAGAGCCAATGTCGTATTACTTACCTCTTGCAAGCCCTTTCTTTTGCCTCCTCTAGAGAAAGGCCAATCAGCTGATAGAGATGGGGAAGGTTAGCTCCAGGGACAGAGGTCCTTGGAGAACAGTAGAGATAAGTGGCTAAGAATAAAATTCTAGGAAAAGTGGAAAAAAAGCGTTCTCAAATTGTGTTTAAGTGGCAGCTCGGAAGAAACAGTTTCTGAGACTACAGCCCCTCCCCAAATCCGGAAGCAAGGTGGCTTAGAGCTTCTTAGAGCTTGTTGGAAAAAAGGAAAAGCTGTGAGAGGATTAATTGCTTGATGCAGAATCAAGAAAAGGGAGTTTCCAGCAAGGCTTTGTCAGCTCAAAGTCCCTGTGGGTCAGGTGCTCAGCCTCACATGAAAGCTCAGTGGAAAGCCCCAGATCCACAACACGCGTACGTGCCAGCCACTCTGGGATTTTCATGTGGTTCCTGTGTACTTCTCCAAGATGGAGGAGGCCTGTGGAGTCCCAGTGTCAAATTCTTCACATCTCCTGTACCAAGTTCAGGTGGTAATATCTGCCGCAACACTGTGTTGAGGTTTCTGAGGTCCCACCTACACCCAGTAGGAAAGAGTATCATTACTCTGGCAATGTCTGCCAGAGACATGAGATCAGAGTGATTAACAGAGTTAATTCCTATAATCCATGTCCATGTATTCATGGACTTACATACAATTAATTGATATAATTAATATTAAAATACTTGTCATTCATGATGTCGGCACCATAGCAGAGGGGTGTTAGCAAAAATAGCTCATGGACTGTCCAGTTAGTACTTTCTGGACTTGTGTTCCTCCCAGATTCATATGTTGAAGCCCCAACCTCCAATGTGACTGTATTTGGAGATCAGGTTTTTAAGGAGTTAGTTAAGGTTAAATAAGATAAGCATGATTCTAATTGATGAGACTTGTGTCCTGAGAAGATGCTCTCCCACTCCATGCACAGGAAAGACATGTGAAGGCACGGTGGGAAGGTGGTTGTCTGCAAGCTGGGAAGAGCAGCCTCATTAGAAACCAAACCCTGGCAACTAGATCTTGCTTGGACTTGCAGCCATCAGAACTGAGAAATATGTCTCTGTTGTTCTTGCCACCAGTTTGTGGTCCTCCATCATGGCAGTCCCAGGAGGTGGAAGCAGTGAGTTATCCAGGGACAGTTTGCAGTTTACGTCACCAAAAGAGAGCAACAGAAGAGTAAGCACTGGAGCTAGCCTTAAAATCCCCACTTGCAGCTCCCCCGTGTCTTTCAAATCAAAGGAAAGAAATTCGATGGCCTGAGGTTGCTGTTACTTTGCATACTGGCTCTAATCCTAGCGTGTCACCCAGAAGGATCTGCCTGTGTCTCCAGTACACACACCTCTGGGTGGTATAACTTAAAATATGGGTTAAAATGTATAGACTCCAGCAGGGTTTTAAAAACTCAAATGTTATCGATGTCTAGACAGAGAAGGTAAATGAGCAAAGCCAATGACATGTGTGGCAACGAGACTTAGTGGGGATTGTGGTGACCTCAAAGTGTAGGTCTTAGCCTAAAGCCATTTAAAGCTACATTTTGAAAAACACAGCATGGGGTGTGTGTGTGTGTGTGTGTGTGTGTGTGTGTGTCTGTGTTTGTAAGAATGTAGTGTGTGGTGTGTGCGTTTTTGTGTATGTGGTATGTGTGTGGTGTGTGTATGTGTGATGTATGTGTGTGTGGTGTGTATGTGTGATGTATATGTGTGTGGTGTGTGTGTGTGTGTGTGGCATGTGTGTGTGTGTGTGAATGTGGTGTGTGTGGAACAGAGCTGGGGCAGAGGAGACACTGCACACCCATCTGTGGATGAATTCAGCCAGTTGGCATCCAATTCGCTATGTCTGAATGTAGGCAGCAGTCGCCTGTGTGGTCCTTGGGCGACACCCCTCAGTGTGTCAGCTGCATACTTTGTATTGAGACTGAGGTGAGTGGTGCAGGTGCAAATGCTTGCTGGGGTTGGTGGAGAGGAGTGCCACACACCTTAACTACCAAATGAGGAGGAGGTAATGGGGACATTCAGTGTGAGCACTAAGGGAGTTGACCTATCATCTTCTCCCGTGGAGGTCAGCCTAGCTCTGCAAGGTGGCAGAAGCCTTCTAGACAGAGCCAGGATTGTTCCAAAGAAACTGCTGTATTTGCTCATAAGGTTGACCAGATTTTCAACAGACATTTGAAGAGTTCAAACCATCTGATGTAATGATAAGATGGTGTCGACTTGGAAGATTTCAAGTTCTTGCTTTCCCTTTAATATTCCTGCTGAACATACTTAACTTTGTCCCAGTACCTGATCTTCTGGGCCTAGCGGGGTGAACTGGCTATGGGAGGGTTCTGCACGGAATGAAATGGATTGCCCTGTTGAAGGGAGATATTCACTTGTGTCCATCTGGATGCTGAATAGCCTCAGCTGAATATGACCATTTGGGTTTAGCACAGTTGATATTGAGCTGTTATTTCTGAGAGTAATTGGCCACCTGGTTCATGGCCATGCCTCTAATGTCAGGGAGACTGTGTCATCAGTGCATTAAAAGCTACTTGTCTCCCAGACTGGCAGCCAGCATCCTGAGTACCCAAGAGCTGAATTACACTTAGTAAGTGTTGGTTACAAATCTGGAAAGCCAGGACCCAACTCTGCGGTAGGTCACCTCAGGTTAATATTTGCTCAGTTAGAGCCCCCTTCCTACCCAGAAACACTTAACTTAGCACTGTGGCCTTTGGAGAAGTGACACCCGTCTCATTTCCCTATGTGAACCAGGAAGGGAAAGTGTCAGCTGTGAGGGAAAAGTACTCACTAAATGTACACAAGCCGCCAGACTGAATCACGAGGCCAAACGTGTTTCTGAACTTGGCATTATTTTAAAGGCTGGAGTTCAGAATTGCATCAGATAAAAGTTTGTTTAATTCTCAATTAGGAATTGTTTTTATGCAGTGTCAGTGCCATTGGGACTTTTATGAGCTGTGCTATTGATTAAAATGATGCCCTCATTGGGTGCTGATTGAGTGATCTTTTGATTCCCTTCCTATTAACATGCTAATGTTTAGGGGTACAGCCCCTCTCAAAGGCGCCTGTTATTCCAAGGATGGATGTCTCTGACCTCGCACTGTTCTCCCAAGAGGCTGGGAGAGGAGGGCTGTCTGGGCCTCTTCAATGGCCTCATTAGCATATTGTAGCTCAACTCCCAAGGGCGATAAATTTAAAGAACATGGAACACAATTAGGAAGATTTTTAAAAGGTTACAAATGGTGGGCGGGTTCTGAGAATGTCTAGATCTCCATGTCAAGGGCATCTAAGTCAGGCCTGAGAACAGCTGGAGCCCAAAGGCCAGCGCTTCTGTGTGTGCCGAATTTACATAAGCTTTGAAGATATTTTTAGCTTCCTGCACTCACTCCTCTTAATATTCTCCTGCTTCTCTGTCTCACAAAAGGGAAGACTGCAAGCTTAGGATTCTGGGCTTTTGGTCTTCAGAAGTTGTGATGTTGTTTTCTTTTTCAGATCTTCTGGGGATAAGTGGAAGCAGAAATTGATGCAGGAGCCATAAGCCTGCTGTATTTAAAGCCCTTGTGTATGGGCGCCAGGGGACGGTGGGGTCACTCCTCCATGGAGGCATGTCTGCCCACTTGGGATTACTTATTTTAAAATGACATTAGCTGAGATGATATACATTTAAGTGCCTGGCACAGTACTAATAAATTTATTGTTCCTCTTCTTTCTTCCCCCATATGAAATGGTCTAATTGGGCCTCTGAATCAAGGTTATGGTGAAGGTCAAAGGATTCTTGGGAAAATAAATATCCATCAAGATTCATCATTCATTCATGCATTCAACATGCATTTATTGAGAGGCAACAGCATGCCAGCCATTGAGTTAGGTGGCATCTAAAATGATAAAATAATACCCAGACCCTTCTTGTAGTCTAGGTGGCTAGGTGCGTATGTGTGCGTGCACATGCGTGTGCCTCTGTGAGTGTGCATTTGTATAAGGGGCAGAAGGGGGCTTGTGTAAGCTGTTACCTCGTCAAGGTAACAAAGAAGTCCATGATGTTCAGTCATACCTCCTGTCCATGTAGATCAAAAGAGAACACGAGATTCCTAGGGCTGAGAGAGCACTGATCTGCCTTAAGAGCCCTAGGCATTGATCCTGAACCTGTCTCTGAGCAGTTGTGTATCTTGGGCAAATCACTGCACCCATGACTTCCAGGCCAGTGGTAGGATGCAGCAGGCTGGCATTAGGAGATAGGCTGGAGAGGGCATTTCCTGCACAAGCGTGTTCTCATTATTCATTTTGTGGGTTGAATCAAACAAGATGATGGGCAGAATTCTGCCCCCTTGGCGCCCCCCCTCCCCCCTGCTCCTGGGCTCTGCACTGAAGCATTTCATGGTCTCTTGAGCTTCTTACACCTCTAACATTCAAGACTTCAAGAACACTAAACCTTCTGCCACCCTGCCCTATAACCTTCCGGTCTCCCATAGCCAATAATGACATGTGTGAGATAATTCAACACCAACCTTTAGAAAGAGAGGGATTTTATTTCTGTGACAGTGCTGACAGGCTCTTTGAGAAACTAGTTAGTGAAGAATCAAGTTACAAAATTTAGGTGAACCACTGGTAGAACCTGCCCTGGATTTAGTGAGAAGGTCCAGAGCATCCATTGACCTGGTTTTCCCAGCTCCACAAAGTCAGGTTCTGGATCCTCATCCCTGCTGATCTCTCCTCCTATGTGCATTTGGTCCTTGGACATGCTATGCACAGACACTGTGCTGCGTGCTTGTCCCTTGATGAGGGAGATAGGTGCAGGCACTCCGGGAGATGCTCCATTTCTTATCTGCGTCACTTCTCTCTGAGGTCATCCTTACACTGTCCTCAGCCATGCATTTGGTGAGCCTAGACTTGCAGAGGCCTTTGGGCAGAAGTCAGCCCCAGAAGGCTGGACTCATGGCAGATACTGTCATCCTGATTTCTGACAATGATAGGAAGCTTGGGTCTTGGGGATGGAAAAGATTGCCTCAGGAAGACACAGCCTCCAAAGCCCTATTCATGCCATCATGGCTGAGAAAATATAGTCCAGATAAGACAATCTTCAAGGGTGGCCAGTAGAGGAGTCTAGTGGGGGCTGAATTGGCCCAGTCTCCTTGTAAGGCTGTGCATTCAGTCACATGGCATCTACTAGCAAGGAGTGTTTTTTTCTAACTTGCACAAGGGAGTCTTATAGCCCTCTCTCCTCTCTCGCCTTCTCTAAGTGAGAATAGAAATAGATTCTTAATAAAGAGTCCGCAGACACCCCCCTGCCCCATTCTGAATCCCGCGTTCCACACCTTTTCATCAGGCCCAAATTGGATAGGACACAAGAAGGAATTGGAGGGTCCACCAAGGCAGTGTGGGTGACCAGGGGGCAGAGAGCAGGGCTTAACGCCCAGTCCCTGCAGAGCTGTCACAGTCCCTGATCCAAGAGAGGGCAGCACTGCACACAGACACGCTAACAGATATACCGGCATGCACGCACACCCCAGTAGACACACATCAACACACTCAGGATACTCTCAAACCTATACTTTTTGTGCTGGACATTGGGATGCAGCACCCAGGTCTTCCTTCATAACAAATGACTCAGTGTCTCAACTATTAGAAGTTCTGCCAGAAGACAGCCCTGAGCCTTTCGTGGATGGTCTTGACAAGGTCACATTTCCTTCCAAGGGAAGCTTGAACCCAGTACTGAAGGGGGTGCTGGTACACACCTGGCCTCCCTGTCCCAGCTCAGGACAGTGTCACAGGGCATCTCTGCTCTAGGGTATGCATGTGAAGATGTCACATAGCCCTTGTTCTTTAAACTTTTGTGTGCTGACCTTGTCTTAACCAATGTTTTCATTCGTCTGTACTTTCCATCCTGCCCCGCTGGCCTTTTTACACCCCTCTACCCCCAGGCCTGGCACAGCGCCAGGCACACGGTACATGCACCGTATCTGGTGTGGAATGCAGGAATGAATGGAGTCGCTGGGTGGCGGAGCACCAGGGGGGAGTTGTTTAGGAGACGGCTGCAGGGAGGTCAGAGTAAGTCACCTGAAGGTCCCTGCCAACCCAGACTGTGGTCCATGATTCTGAGAATCGATAGACAGTTTTCCAGCCCCAACAGGAGGAAGATGTCCCTTCCTGCCACCCCCCACCCCCACTGCCTTGCCTCTCCTCAGCACCCCGTTCTGCCCCTTCCTGCTCTTCCCTTCTCCCTGTCTTCACCCTCAGTCCATATGCCTTGTGAGTACCCAGGTGCCGTTGATTACAGTCCTACATATTTCATGACCATCGCTTTGTTCCCGCCTCCCTAGCGCAGCTCCTCCTAACAGCCTGCTAAGGCGCCTCCCGCCGCCCCTCTCCCATCCATTCCCCGTACAGCGGCAGCGCCTTCTCTCTGAGGGCAGCGCTGACCAGCCCCTCTCCTGCCCGCACCCTCCTCCCCTACGTGGCATGCCGCCCTCCAAGACCTTTCCAGCTTCCGCGGCTCAGCCTCCACGTGCACCCTGCACATCCAGTTCCCTGTGCAGCCACGATCTTCCGCATCGCTACCCTTTTTCAGTTCCATGTGCCCAAAAGCCCCTCACAACTTCTTTGCCCACCTCGTTACTCCTCCTCCTCTAAGATCCTGATGCGCATGGGCTTGCCCAAGCCTCAGGTCTGGCAGATGCTTCTGGCCTCCTCCTGTCCTACAGTCTACACTGTTGTGCATATCACCTGCCAGGGAGAGGGGCTCATTTCTCTGTGTGTCCTAAGCACCTGGTAAGTAGTAGAATCTCAATAAATGTGGCTAAAGGAATGAGTGAATAATTATATGAATACTTCTAAACCATCACCTTCTTTTGAGATTCCTCTGGGTGGGCCAGATCTTCATCAGGGAGACAGTGCTCTGTGTCGTATGGTGCCAGGAGGGGAGGGAAAACGACTTTGCTTCCTGGATTTCTGTCCAGTGAAGGGAGGACCAAGAATATTTAAAAGAATCTCAGTTTCCGTGACTTCTTCCTATCTTTCACCTCTGAACAGTGACCCCAGGTTCCACTTCCACCGCTGGCATCTTCTCCTGGCCTGGAGTTGTAGAGAGGAGGCAGCCAGGCAATAAGCCCCTGGAATTCCCACATGCCTCTTCCCTTCCCTCCTGCCCACTCCCCTTTCCTCAGTCTCTGGACCAGTTGCTGAGTACTCAGCCTCTGGCTTGCATGACAAGAATTCTGTCATCTGAGTCACTCCAATTTCTTCCTGATGACTGTAGATCATTTCAGACATTCTCTGAGCTCAATTTGCAGTGCCCAGCAGGGAGCGCACCTCTGAATCATTATGTAACATATTCCTTCCCTGAGCTTTCTGTAGAAGACCAATTAAGTTTTCACTCCAGAAGCTATAGAATTTCCAAGATGCCCAGGAAGGACAGACTCTACCTGGGCCATTCAGACCTCCACTCCCAGAGAAGCCTGAATGACCCAGGACACCCTTAGAGGTATGGACAGAACCTCAAGAACTCATCTTGTCCATCACCTAGTCCCAACCTCAGTTTCCCATTCAATGATTTTATTTCCTTCATCATCTTTTTTTAAAATAAATTTTTAATGTTTATTTTTGAGAGAGAGAGAGAGAGAGAGAGAGAGACAGACAGAATGTAAGCAGGGGAGGGGCAGAGAGAGAGGGAGACACAGAATCAGACAAAGCAGGCACCAGGCTTTGAGCTGACAGCACAGAGCCTGACACGGGGCTCAAACTCAAACCATGAGATCATGGCCTGAGCTGAAGTTGGATGCTCAGCTAACTGAGCCACCCAGGCACCCCTTCCCTTCATTTTCTATTATTTGTATCTAATAGATTATTCATGCTGTACTTGTTTTGGTCTTTATGTTTTCTTAGTCACTTAGGGCAGCAACTATCTTAGACAACACTGTGTACTAGAAATTTAGATTCATTATTCTTCTTTTCTCTCTTCTTTCTGAGTTATACTGTGTGGCCTGTCGTTACTCAGGGACCATTTATTTTTGGAGGAATTCATTCACTCCCATGTGTTACTGGTTTAATACCCACCAACAACCCCCAGGATCTGTTTTCTCTGAAGATGGGAGCAGAAGATTAAAGAACATGCTTCACTCAAAGACTTGCACCCCTAATGGTGGAATTGCAGACTGTGGCCTGCCCAAGATAATTTGGAGCAAAGTGGACTTGTATCAGCTCTACAGAGATGACCAAGTCAAGGTCAAGGTTTTGGAATGATAGAGCTGGAAGAGAAGGTTGATGTTATCTAGTCCCATATTTTCTTTTTACAAAGGAGGAAACAGAGGCCCAAAGAGACACTGACTTGGTCTCTGGCCGTCAGCACCAGAACCAGGTCTTCCGTTTCCTTCCTACTCCAGTGCCCACCAGTGAGTGCTTCTTTCCACCAGAACAATTGTTACCTTTTCTCGAAGCACCTGCTACATGCAAAGAATTGTTATAATCTTTACAAGTTAACTTTTCTTGAGCACATACTACAGGAAAAGCATCATTCTAATCTTTAGAAGTATGTATTATTTAATCTTAGTCCTGCCAGGAAAGTGCATTGTTATCCCTATCTTACAGAAGAGGCAACTGAGGCCCAGAGGTG
Source organism: Crocuta crocuta (assembly GCF_008692635.1). NCBI lineage: Eukaryota > Metazoa > Chordata > Mammalia > Carnivora > Hyaenidae > Crocuta > Crocuta crocuta. Next base: position 3,302,338 of record NW_027532613.1, on the reverse strand, counting down.
AAGACAGTCTCCCAAGGAGACAAGCGGGGCGACTGCCGTGCTCAGCCATGTTTCAGCGGCCGCTTTGAAGCCCAAGTTGGCACCAGTTTTCCACTATGTTCTGTTCTTTTTCATGCATCTGTGCCTTCTCATGACTAAAGCTGCATTCCACGCTCCCCACCCCACCCCTGCATTAAAGGCCACCAGGACCTCATAGAAAACCCTCGCTCCATGCAGGAGGTACCACCGTTCCCTGACAGACCCGCCTGCCTGCATCCCTCTCGTGTGGCTGTTTGTCACCAGAGCTGTTATTAAAGCCAGAAATAGGCTCCCGAACTCTGTCGTCCTCCTCCAGACTTCTCACCCAGGAAGTTCCCACATGTCTGTGATACCACAGCACCCCCCTCTCCTGCCATGATGTCATCCACACAGCCAGCACCCTGCCCTCCTGCGTTCCCACCTGCCCCAGGCAGGAGACACAGACTGTCACACACGCCCAAGAGAAATCATGAGACTCGTGAGTAATGTAACCTTTCTCTGGTTGGGATCAGGAACTGTCCTTCCCCATCTACCTCTGCCCCAGGGGGACAGTCGATTCCGGCTACACATGTTGGTAGAGTCCCTCCCCAGGAGAGACGTGGGTCCTTCTCACCCCACCCCCAGCTCCTCTTCATCATGGAACCAGAGCCAAGACCCTTGCACTCTGAAAGCTCCCACACCCACATGGCATCTCAACCCAGCTGTGTGTCTGCAGTGTGTGGCTTTGTGTGTGTGTGTGTGTGTGTGGCCAGGGTGGGGACTTGTGGGGACGCAGAGTTGATTCATCATCAGGAACTTAGTTAAAAATAAACTAAGTTCCCAGCCACAGAAGGGATGCTGGCGTCAGGTCCAGAGAGGCCTGTTGCCTCTCTCCCCTCCTCCGGAGCAGTGAGGGTCTGAGTGTGGTCCAGGCATCAAGAATGGGGAACAAACGGGCAAGGGCCCAGGGCTGTATTTGATACAAAAAATGCACATTGATTTGATTATGTCTTTTGGAAATGGGACCCAAAGAGGCAGATAGGACTTCTTGTTTTTTAATGTTTCTTTTATACCACGTGGACCTGTGGCATTTATCCAGTGTCACTTTGGGGCTACGCACTGAGCTACGTGCTGGGCATCACATAAGGGAAAAGGGGTCACAAAATTTAACTGTAGTACAACTCAGATGGGAGCGAAAATGAGCTCTATTGTCTATAATCTGTCCTTCTTTCCCAGAAAATGTGGGAAGGGTGGGAAACAGTAGTCAAATGTCCAGATTGGTTTAGAATTTGAGCTCATCCAGTAATGCAGTGGCCTTATTAGGAAGTGCCAGGCCTCCCAAAAGAAAATGCTTAGTCCCTTCGAGCCCTACTTACCCCTGTTCTTCTCCCTAAGATGGAGGAAGGACAAGGACAGTGTCTTATTTTTCTTTTTATCAGCAAAATCTATTTCAGCTGTGGGCATATTATAAGAGATCAATATTTTTTTTTAGGATTTATTTATTTATGTCGAGAGAGACGAAGAACATGTGAGCCAGGAAGGGGCAGAAAGAGGGAGAGAGAGAATCCTGAGCAGGCTCTGGGCTGTCAACACAGAGCCAGACACAGGGCTCAATCTCATGAACCATGAGATCTTGACCTGAGCCAAAATCAAGAGTCAGATGCTTAACTGACTAAGCCACCCAGGCACCCCAAAAGCTCAATACATTTTTAGTGAATGAATGAATGAATGAATGAATGCATGATGTTTAGCTGGGATGCCACACACTCAACATCCTTTGCGGAGAATTAATATCTCAAGAAGATGACAATAGATATTGTTAGAATAATTGAAATAGGAGTTGACTATACTTTTCTTGAAAAATTACTATGGGCCAGGAGCATTACAAACCCATTTCTTCAACTAAATTCCACAACAGTCCTTTGAGGTAGGTGGGAAGATTTCTACTGTTAATCACCATTTTGTAGATGAGGAAATGGAGATGCTAAATAACTTGCCCAAGGTCACACAGCTGGAAGCTGGCAGAGCTTGGACTTGAAACCCATATCCAAAGCACTGAGCTCTCTCAGTTTAGAAGCCTCCTCCTCTCACTCCTCCTAAGACTTCAGGAAGTGTTGGAACCATGAAAAACCCTAAAAGCAAGAAAATTCTGATCTAATAGAGCCCAAGAATCAGCAGGAGCTCAGGTCCCAGTTTATAAAGTAAAGAAGACACAAGTATATAAATACAAAGAGAAACTTCTTTTAAAACCCTATACCCTTAAGGAAGGTCAAATAACTAATATATTCTAGCAGCTTCCATCCTATGAGGTGGGCCAGACCTCCATACCACCATGTCCCTTCAAGTGTGGACAGACTGGGAGCCCAGGACGATGGATCTCTGAACATGGCCAACGCAGGATGGAAAAAGCATCTTTCTCCTCTGGTGCTGGCAATGTAATTTCATACTAAATTTACTGTGGTTTATGTAATTCTTTTCATTCACACCAGAAGGAGTTTCTTTGCTGCTTCCCTTTTCAGAAACTTGGAGACCATATATCTTTGCAAAGTGGATTTTTAAAAATAAAACAGAAGAAAAGATTAAACCAGAGAAGCTCCCAAGTTTCCTGCCTTCTGCCTGGCCCAGCTTCCCATGCTTCTTCCTTTCCAGGTCCGATGCGGTAAATGTTATTGCTGTAGCCCTGGCTCTGAAAAGCCCAGGCCTTCCAAGAAAGCAACCTTCCTGGAGGAATTCTACAGCGCTCCCTCCTCTGGGGAGATTGGAGGGGCCAGAGGTAGTAGAAGAGAGAGAAAGAGAATTGCCCCATCAGTGACTGTCAGAAGAATGGGACCAGGTGACACAGAGTCCTGGGTCTTGTCTTCATAAGTCCCTTCTTTTTCTACTGTTTCCTGAGCCACCTCTGATTCCTTCAAAACCCCTGCCTGGCAGGCTCCAAAGCATCCAGGCTCCTCCATCTCCTGGGAAAGTCCATCTCCTTTTGCTCCTCCCTGAAGGCAGGCCAGAGCCAGGAGAATGAGCAGAGGAAGGGCAGGTCACGTCACGCTGTCAGCAGGGCAGCAGAGTCCTGGCAACTGGGATCTTAGCCGATCCGGATGATGGTTCTTTTAAAATCCTTACTCCTATGGTCCCCAAACTGGGACTACTGATCTTAAGCTGAACTTACAATAAAATCTGTCTTCAAATCCCACAAAGCCCTGTCGGATCTTCCCTCTGCCTGTTTTCCGACCTCATCTGCTAGCCCACGCCCTCTCATTGCTTACCACATCTGGGCACAAAGATGCCCTTTCTGCTTCCTTCCACACCATGCTCTTCTCTGCCTTTGTGGTACATGTCCCCTTTACTTGGGATGCTCTGCCCTACCTTCCTCATTTGGCTGGCTGCCTCTCAAGCTTCAGGTGGAAACCTAATTGTCATTTTTTGGAGGGGAGGCTCTCCCCACTATCACCCTTTCTAAAGTAGGTCCTACCTCTCTCTCTTCCTTCACCTTTCACGTTTCCTTCATGGCATCTCTGCACAATGGGTCATGACCTCCTTTATGTGTGGCTTGCCTGTTGTCAGATATCCCCGCTGGGATATTCTAGAATGTTCTCCAAGGGCAGAGGCCATGTCTTTCTTGCCCCTACTAAATCTCCAGTGCCTACCAGAGAGCTCATACTCAGTAGACATTCATGGAGTGAATAACTGCATTCCAGTAGTCTGTTGTCCACACGCCGCCTTGCCTATGGACTGTGAGCTTCTGGCTTTCCTCTCTGCACCCTTAGTGCGTGGCACAGTGTTTAGAGAAGACCCTCCACATGTTTGTGAATGAATGAAATTGCCCCCCCTCATTCCATATCAGTTTTCAGCTTGTAACTCTTGCAGACAAGTCCAGCTGATCAGAGACTGGACAGGGAGAGCAGGCCAGGTGGGCAGCAGGCCGCAATGAGTGTCCAGTTACCAGGTGGCATCAACTCTATATGAATCGGAAAGAAAACGAGCATCAGAAACAGAGCCACTGAATATTTTCTCTGGCGTTTATAATCATTGTTATACAGCTGCACACAGTCCCTCTCTCATGCCTGCTCCACGGAGCGGAGATTGGTCATTGGGTTTCTGTGAGGGAGTTTTTCCCTGCTTGTTGCTGGAAAGGACTCTGGAGAGCTTCTGGTATCAGCCCAGTCTCTCACCCCGCTCAGCCTCTCGACCACTCCAGTGGCCGGGAGCACATCGTCTCTCGAAACACAGCCTGCTGTGCTGCACAGCTCTGGGGCTTAGCAGTGTCTTCCCCGGGTGGAGTCCAGCATTGCCTTCCTGTGACTTCACTGACTGGTCCCCACTGTCCCACCTTCGAAGGATGGCCCTGCAGGTATGTGAGCTGGGTGGCCTTTCTGCCACCCCAGCCAGTTCTACCTCAGTGACACTACCCTGTTTCTTTGTCACTGCTGTTCATGTTTTCTTCCCCATGGGCCCTGTGCCTCAGCCTGTTCTCCCTTCTTCAGGAGGGCCTCTGCCCACTCTAGCTGGAATACCTTGCCCCAAACCCAGTCAGTAGAAAGTGGGACCTCATCCCTCAAGTTCCTTCTGTTGTGTTTAATGGATCATCCCCACCCCTAGTGGTGCAGAAGAAAGGAGTGATTCTGCTTTATTGACCAGAGGTGATCAAGAAACCAAAACACGGTGAGGTTGCAAAACGCTGTTTCTATACGACATGGTCTGTGGTGTGTAACTCTGCCCACCTTGCCAAGACATAACCAGGAGCCTCACTGAACATTCCCGTTTACTATCTTGTAACACTTCCTTTCTTCTAACTTTTCCCTCTTAGCGCCTCACCTCAGAAGATGTTGCCATTAGCTGTTCCCAGTGTCTGGTGAGTGGCTTGTTCTCCTAGCAGCCAACCCCCTCACCTTCCTCCTGAGGAATGGCCCCCCTGAACGGATCTCCTTGGTGCCCCAGCCCTCCTTTCAGGCAAGGTTAGCAGCCCCAGCCCCCAAATCACTCTTATATGCCATGGCGTCAGGTCCCTCCTGCTCAGAACTTCCCTCCGGCCACTCTGTAGCCCATCTGTGTCAGGAGTAATGACTGCGTCGATGCCATGAGATTGCATTGTCATGGCAGATGACCTGGCCCTCAAATCATCTCTTATCACCATAGGTTGGTTGGTTTCTTTCTTTCTTATAAAGTACCTCCTTTTTGTAAATTGAGATAGAATAGGTTTCTTTAGTAGTCTGCTCAGGCTGCTGTAACAAAATAGATGAGGTGGCGTAAACAACAGACATTTATCTCTAAGTGTTCTGTGGAAAGTCCCAGATTGAGGTGCCAGCCAGCCAATTTGGTTCCTGGCAAACGCCCTCTTCCTAGTTTGCAGGTCACCACCTTCTTGCTTTGTTTTTACATAATGGGGAGCATGGGGGAAAGAGAGAGAGAGAGAGAGAGAGAGAGATATCTTCATAGAAGACACTAATCCAGTCAGGAGGACCCTGCCCTCATGACATCATCAAAATCTGATCACCATCACAAAGGCCCTGTCTCTGTCACTATCATGTTGGAGGTGGTTAGGGTTCAGCACGTAAATTTGAAGGGGATACAGTTCCACCCATAGTAGTTTCCCAAGGAAAATGTATGCATAGATGAAGCAGAAGATTAGGGGAGTATCCGCTAATCCNGGAAGGGGCAGAAAGAGGGAGAGAGAGAATCCTGAGCAGGCTCTGGGCTGTCAACACAGAGCCAGACACAGGGCTCAATCTCATGAACCATGAGATCTTGACCTGAGCCAAAATCAAGAGTCAGATGCTTAACTGACTAAGCCACCCAGGCACCCCAAAAGCTCAATACATTTTTAGTGAATGAATGAATGAATGAATGAATGCATGATGTTTAGCTGGGATGCCACACACTCAACATCCTTTGCGGAGAATTAATATCTCAAGAAGATGACAATAGATATTGTTAGAATAATTGAAATAGGAGTTGACTATACTTTTCTTGAAAAATTACTATGGGCCAGGAGCATTACAAACCCATTTCTTCAACTAAATTCCACAACAGTCCTTTGAGGTAGGTGGGAAGATTTCTACTGTTAATCACCATTTTGTAGATGAGGAAATGGAGATGCTAAATAACTTGCCCAAGGTCACACAGCTGGAAGCTGGCAGAGCTTGGACTTGAAACCCATATCCAAAGCACTGAGCTCTCTCAGTTTAGAAGCCTCCTCCTCTCACTCCTCCTAAGACTTCAGGAAGTGTTGGAACCATGAAAAACCCTAAAAGCAAGAAAATTCTGATCTAATAGAGCCCAAGAATCAGCAGGAGCTCAGGTCCCAGTTTATAAAGTAAAGAAGACACAAGTATATAAATACAAAGAGAAACTTCTTTTAAAACCCTATACCCTTAAGGAAGGTCAAATAACTAATATATTCTAGCAGCTTCCATCCTATGAGGTGGGCCAGACCTCCATACCACCATGTCCCTTCAAGTGTGGACAGACTGGGAGCCCAGGACGATGGATCTCTGAACATGGCCAACGCAGGATGGAAAAAGCATCTTTCTCCTCTGGTGCTGGCAATGTAATTTCATACTAAATTTACTGTGGTTTATGTAATTCTTTTCATTCACACCAGAAGGAGTTTCTTTGCTGCTTCCCTTTTCAGAAACTTGGAGACCATATATCTTTGCAAAGTGGATTTTTAAAAATAAAACAGAAGAAAAGATTAAACCAGAGAAGCTCCCAAGTTTCCTGCCTTCTGCCTGGCCCAGCTTCCCATGCTTCTTCCTTTCCAGGTCCGATGCGGTAAATGTTATTGCTGTAGCCCTGGCTCTGAAAAGCCCAGGCCTTCCAAGAAAGCAACCTTCCTGGAGGAATTCTACAGCGCTCCCTCCTCTGGGGAGATTGGAGGGGCCAGAGGTAGTAGAAGAGAGAGAAAGAGAATTGCCCCATCAGTGACTGTCAGAAGAATGGGACCAGGTGACACAGAGTCCTGGGTCTTGTCTTCATAAGTCCCTTCTTTTTCTACTGTTTCCTGAGCCACCTCTGATTCCTTCAAAACCCCTGCCTGGCAGGCTCCAAAGCATCCAGGCTCCTCCATCTCCTGGGAAAGTCCATCTCCTTTTGCTCCTCCCTGAAGGCAGGCCAGAGCCAGGAGAATGAGCAGAGGAAGGGCAGGTCACGTCACGCTGTCAGCAGGGCAGCAGAGTCCTGGCAACTGGGATCTTAGCCGATCCGGATGATGGTTCTTTTAAAATCCTTACTCCTATGGTCCCCAAACTGGGACTACTGATCTTAAGCTGAACTTACAATAAAATCTGTCTTCAAATCCCACAAAGCCCTGTCGGATCTTCCCTCTGCCTGTTTTCCGACCTCATCTGCTAGCCCACGCCCTCTCATTGCTTACCACATCTGGGCACAAAGATGCCCTTTCTGCTTCCTTCCACACCATGCTCTTCTCTGCCTTTGTGGTACATGTCCCCTTTACTTGGGATGCTCTGCCCTACCTTCCTCATTTGGCTGGCTGCCTCTCAAGCTTCAGGTGGAAACCTAATTGTCATTTTTTGGAGGGGAGGCTCTCCCCACTATCACCCTTTCTAAAGTAGGTCCTACCTCTCTCTCTTCCTTCACCTTTCACGTTTCCTTCATGGCATCTCTGCACAATGGGTCATGACCTCCTTTATGTGTGGCTTGCCTGTTGTCAGATATCCCCGCTGGGATATTCTAGAATGTTCTCCAAGGGCAGAGGCCATGTCTTTCTTGCCCCTACTAAATCTCCAGTGCCTACCAGAGAGCTCATACTCAGTAGACATTCATGGAGTGAATAACTGCATTCCAGTAGTCTGTTGTCCACACGCCGCCTTGCCTATGGACTGTGAGCTTCTGGCTTTCCTCTCTGCACCCTTAGTGCGTGGCACAGTGTTTAGAGAAGACCCTCCACATGTTTGTGAATGAATGAAATTGCCCCCCCTCATTCCATATCAGTTTTCAGCTTGTAACTCTTGCAGACAAGTCCAGCTGATCAGAGACTGGACAGGGAGAGCAGGCCAGGTGGGCAGCAGGCCGCAATGAGTGTCCAGTTACCAGGTGGCATCAACTCTATATGAATCGGAAAGAAAACGAGCATCAGAAACAGAGCCACTGAATATTTTCTCTGGCGTTTATAATCATTGTTATACAGCTGCACACAGTCCCTCTCTCATGCCTGCTCCACGGAGCGGAGATTGGTCATTGGGTTTCTGTGAGGGAGTTTTTCCCTGCTTGTTGCTGGAAAGGACTCTGGAGAGCTTCTGGTATCAGCCCAGTCTCTCACCCCGCTCAGCCTCTCGACCACTCCAGTGGCCGGGAGCACATCGTCTCTCGAAACACAGCCTGCTGTGCTGCACAGCTCTGGGGCTTAGCAGTGTCTTCCCCGGGTGGAGTCCAGCATTGCCTTCCTGTGACTTCACTGACTGGTCCCCACTGTCCCACCTTCGAAGGATGGCCCTGCAGGTATGTGAGCTGGGTGGCCTTTCTGCCACCCCAGCCAGTTCTACCTCAGTGACACTACCCTGTTTCTTTGTCACTGCTGTTCATGTTTTCTTCCCCATGGGCCCTGTGCCTCAGCCTGTTCTCCCTTCTTCAGGAGGGCCTCTGCCCACTCTAGCTGGAATACCTTGCCCCAAACCCAGTCAGTAGAAAGTGGGACCTCATCCCTCAAGTTCCTTCTGTTGTGTTTAATGGATCATCCCCACCCCTAGTGGTGCAGAAGAAAGGAGTGATTCTGCTTTATTGACCAGAGGTGATCAAGAAACCAAAACACGGTGAGGTTGCAAAACGCTGTTTCTATACGACATGGTCTGTGGTGTGTAACTCTGCCCACCTTGCCAAGACATAACCAGGAGCCTCACTGAACATTCCCGTTTACTATCTTGTAACACTTCCTTTCTTCTAACTTTTCCCTCTTAGCGCCTCACCTCAGGAGATGTTGCCATTAGCTGTTCCCAGTGTCTGGTGAGTGGCTTGTTCTCCTAGCAGCCAACCCCCTCACCTTCCTCCTGAGGAATGGCCCCCGAACGGATCTNAGGGCAGTGGCCAGAGTCCACCTAGATCCAGAACTGGGACAGACTCCAAAGTTCAGCTGGGTCTCTACCTTCTGAGCAGTTACACTGAGCCCCAGGTCTTAGCCTCCAACGGGAGAAATGGCAGATCCAACCCCACCTACAGCAGCAGGAGAAAAGGAACAAAAAGGGAACGAGAGAGACCCTGCTGTGAACAGTAGAATGGCCTTGGCCTTCAAGCCCAGGTCATCTTGGGCTGGCTCAGTGGTCCTAGGGCCTCAATCTTAGAGGAGGGAGGAGGAAGACCATCTGAAGGAGAGATGAGTGGGAGCAAGTCCTGGTCAGGAAAGACAGAAAAGAGATACCACACTCAAATGCCAGGGTGCAGTACTTCTTTTGAAAGTTTCATCCATTTATTTATTTATTTATTTATTTATTTATTTATTTATTTATTTTTTATATGTTTAATTTCAAGAGAGAGAGCATGAGTCGGGGAGGAGGAGAGAGAGAGGGAGAGACACCNATGGGGAGCATGGGGGAAAGAGAGAGAGAGAGAGAGAGAGAGAGATATCTTCATAGAAGACACTAATCCAGTCAGGAGGACCCTGCCCTCATGACATCATCAAAATCTGATCACCATCACAAAGGCCCTGTCTCTGTCACTATCATGTTGGAGGTGGTTAGGGTTCAGCACGTAAATTTGAAGGGGATACAGTTCCACCCATAGTAGTTTCCCAAGGAAAATGTATGCATAGATGAAGCAGAAGATTAGGGGAGTATCCGCTAATCCCTCTGAAGAGCTCAGCAGAGCCAGGCTCCAGAAGGCTAGACAACTCGTTTTGCTAGGGCAGTGGCCAGAGTCCACCTAGATCCAGAACTGGGACAGACTCCAAAGTTCAGCTGGGTCTCTACCTTCTGAGCAGTTACACTGAGCCCCAGGTCTTAGCCTCCAACGGGAGAAATGGCAGATCCAACCCCACCTACAGCAGCAGGAGAAAAGGAACAAAAAGGGAACGAGAGAGACCCTGCTGTGAACAGTAGAATGGCCTTGGCCTTCAAGCCCAGGTCATCTTGGGCTGGCTCAGTGGTCCTAGGGCCTCAATCTTAGAGGAGGGAGGAGGAAGACCATCTGAAGGAGAGATGAGTGGGAGCAAGTCCTGGTCAGGAAAGACAGAAAAGAGATACCACACTCAAATGCCAGGGTGCAGTACTTCTTTTGAAAGTTTCATCCATTTATTTATTTATTTATTTATTTATTTATTTATTTTTTATATGTTTAATTTCAAGAGAGAGAGCATGAGTCGGGGAGGAGGAGAGAGAGAGGGAGAGACACCGAATCTGAAGAAGGCTCCAGGCTCCGAGCTGTCAGCACAGAGTCTGACATGGAGCTCAAACTCACGAACTGTGAGATCATGACCTGAGCTGAAGTCAGACACTTAACCGACTGAGCCACCCAGGCACCCCAAAAGTTTCATCCCTTTAAGAGATGACTCAGTTCCTTTGAATCTGACCGATCCCCATCGGGGGTAGGGGGGGCACAGTTGGAGCAAAATACAAGCTATCTGTACTCTCCCTGGGAGCTCAGACTCTGCCTCTGTTTAAAAGAGGCTTACCCAGACTTTCTATTTGGTCATTTTCACCTCTCTTAAGCCTGGAGTGGCACAATAAACATGTATTTGTACAACATAGGATTGCTTTAGATATTTTGGCAGCTGCATCTAGCTGTTGTTTTATTCTGAGTTCGTGTATGTTCCACTAAACCCCAATTAGTTTTCCCACAAACTGCTTTCAAGTCGGCCCTTCACCACCCTAAAATTGTGTAAATGACCGTCGGCACCTACATTGGAAGTTTACATTTATTTCTGCTAAAGGTTATCATGTTGATTTTGGCTCAACACTGCAACCCATCAAAATTATTCTGTATTGTAATCTGCTGCACAACACAAGCTATTTCTCCCTCCTTCACTTTACTGAGATCTTCACTGCAGTGTCTCAAGAGTCACTGCTCAAACTGAAAATGTCCTACTTAGCATTCACCCAGCTGCCTCCCTCACTTCTTCCAAAGCTAAACTCTCGCAGGAAGGCTTCCAAGATTAAAAGACAGTAGAAATGAAGCTCTTTCCTTCTAGGACATGGGGAAGCTCCACAGAGCTTCGCCCTGAGTGGCCTGGGGCTACTGTTGGCTTTCAAAGGGGAAGCTCTGTTCTTCGAAATAAAGAGCACAGAATGTGAAACCGCGTAATGTTAAATGCGCTGCTTCTGCGGGGAGAGACCCCTTGTGCTGTCTCCTGCCAGGTGCCCCAGTGGCCTGAAAGACGTACTCATCCCCGCCTCCATGCTAGCCCTCCTGGGCCAGCAGCCTGTTCCAGAGAGGGAAAGAAATTCTCCAAGGAGACCTCTCTGGGAACTCCCAACCCCCTCCCACAAACAGAAGAAGCAGATGAAGCCAAAGAACACCTAGGATTTTCTGGTTTAGGAAAGACGGTAGTTTGGAGGTCGAGTACTCAAAGCTCTGGGTTCAAATACTCACTCTGCCATTCATTCGTGGTTTGGCCCCAGGCAAATGCTTCTGCTTTGTAACCCTCAGAGTTGTCTCATCTGTCAAGTGAGACTTTTACAGTTCCTTCCTCTGAAGGGCAAAATGAAATAATGACTGTAAAGCATCCCATATAAGGCCCGTCCCAAGGGAGGCGCTCAATAAATGATAGTACCCATCACTGTTTATGACACTGTTTCTTTGGCTCATCTCTGATTAGAAACATGTGGGAAGGCTCTGTTATTGGCACCAATTTCCCACTTGCAAGCATGCTGGCCACAGTGTATATTTAAAACAAGTTTTATTAAAAGCATAAAAGATCAATAAGCATTATATTCTGAAGCCAGTGAAACAGCGTTGTTAACTGAGCAGCCTTTCAGTGTCTGAGCGATAGCTTGAGTCGAATTCTGTGTATCTGTTGCTGCATAAATCAGTAGGCCAAACTTAGTGGCTTAAACAGCAAGGATTTACGATTTCTTCATGATTCTGTGGGTTGACCAGGCTCAGCTGGGCAGTTCTACTCCACGTGGCATTGGCCGGGGCCACTCAGGCAGCTGGGAGCTGGGAGGGGCAGCTTCACTCACACCTGCCATTTCAGCGGAGGTGGCTGGAGCAGCTGAGCCAGGCTGTGCCGCTCTCGCTCTCCATATGGCCTCTCTTCATCTGCTGCTTTAGCATGACTGTCATTGCATGTTGGTTGGATCCCAGGAGGGTGAAAATAGACGTTGCAAGCCACCTTACGTACTAGGATTTGGAAGTCATGCAGCATCACTTCTGCTGCGTTGTGTGGATCAAAGCAACCCTCAGGATGAGCCTAGATTTAAAAGAAGGGAGAATAGACTACTTCCAGATGGGAAGAGCAGCACACGTTTGTGCAGATGGAAGGGATTGTAGGTGCACAGCTTTGCAAACACTCTACCAGCTTCTCCTGGTCCAGTTCCTATCCCAGCGCCTTTCTTCAAGTGCTGCATGGAGGGACCTGCCTCCTGGTCATCTCCATCCTCCTGGGCTCACTGCTGCTCCCTCCTGCTCGTATTCTTTGGTTGTCCCGGTGCCCTTTGCCTCCTCTCCATAACTTCTCTTACCTTGAATGAGAATAATGCTGGTCATTCTTTTTTTTAATATTTTTTCAATGTTTGTTTATTTTTGAGAGAGAGCGCGCACGAGCGAGTGAGCGTGCGAGTGCACAAGTGGGGGAGGGGCAGAGAGGGAGACACAGAATGGGAAGCAGGCTCCAGGCTCTGAGCTGTCAGCAGAGCCCAACGGGGGCTCCAACTCACAAACCGTGAGATCATGACCTGAGCTGAAGTCAGACGCTTAACCACCTGATCCCCTGATAGGTACCCCATGGTGGTCATTCTTTCCAAGCATATTCATCCAAACTGACGCTTTCCCAGCATATTTTTAAAGGAAGTATGTTGCCCTCACAACGCTGGAGATCATGATGAAATGATGTTGGAGACAGTGATGGAAAGTATGGGCACATACAAGAGGGTGCAAAATGTACTACCTGTCCCATGTCCTTTTGATCTTCTCTCATGGAAAAATCTACATATAAGGTGCTAGGCCAAGGACTCTCGCCTCACTCCTTGAGACCCAGCCTCCGTTTCCTGTCCCTGGGCAGGCAGAGTCTCAGATGAGAAGGAAAAAATGTGCCTACTCACAGCCCCAGGACCTGGGGTCAAAAGATCCAGTGTGTAGAGAGGCCGACGCTTCATGCTGCCTCCTAAATGCACTTGATTTCATCTCTCCACAGGGAGTACCCAATGCCTTTCTCTATAGGCTGCTTCCAATAATAATACTACTTTATCATTATCAATATATAATTTAATAAATATAATTAAGAACAGTTTTTATGATGGCAATAATAAAACAATAGCGTTTCCCTAACTTCCTATGCTAGACACCGTGGTAGGTGTTTTCTATGCAATGTTACTGAAAATTCACTCATCTCTAGTAATTCACCAAGGTGACATAGCTCACGGCCAGGAAGTGGCCAAAGTTGGCTTCAAACCCTGGTCAGCATAGCGCTAGAGGCAATGCGTTCTCCACCAGAGCTTACTAGGGAATTATTTCATCCAGAAGTGCCAAATGTCACTCTCCTCCCAGGTAAAACAGGTCACACAGTGGCTGCTAACGTCAGCACACCCGGGAGTCTGCCTGGTTGCAAAGATGGTATGGGGGGGAAGCTCTGCATCCAGGCTCTAATGAAGCAGAGCACAGCTTCCGTGGGAGAAGGTTTGGAGCCAGGAACACAGAGGAGGGAGAGACGATCAGTGACAAGGCAGGCAGAATGCCTTGGGGATGGGGTGGATTAGTCAGGATTCTTTAGAGAGAACTGGTGGGGTATTTATAAAAGGAGATTTATTATGAGGAATCAGCTCATGTGATCATGAGGCTGAGAAGCCCCACGACTTGCCATCTGCAAGCTGGAGACCCAGCACAGCCAGTGGTGTAACTCAGTCTGAGTCAGAAGGCCTGAGAACCAGGGGAGCTGATGGTGTGAATCCCAGTCTGAGTGCAAGAGAAGATGAGATTAGATGCCCAGCTCAAACAGTGAGGCAGGGGAAAGAGGAGCGAGTCCCTCCTTTCTCTGCTGTGTGTTCTCTTAAGACCCTTGGTGGATTGGATGGTGGTGCCCATTCACACTGGGGAGAGCCATCTGCTTTACAGTCCATGATACAAGTGCTCATCCCACCAGAAAGCTTCTCACAGATACACTCAGAAATGATGTTTGATGCGGGCACCCCATTGCCAGTTCAAGTTGACACAATTAACCAGGGGCTTTGGGATGCTTAGGATGCACAGATGCCTCCGGGAGCCCCCACCAGCTCGGCTTAGCGGCACCCTCACCGGCTGTGGAAGGAGGAGGCATTATCTTCCCAGTGTTTACACAGGGACTTCAGGCCCCTCCCCCTTTCACTTTCCTGGAGCCTCCTCTACTGGGCTGCTCCAAACGCCCCGGGCTGGAGTTCTGAGTCTGGGCTGTAAAGAGGCCACTGTTGTAATTAGCCTCATCTACTGCCTCATCTTCCAAACCACCAGAGCCTTCTCCACGGCTCTGATTCTGGCTTCTCAGGCAGCTGCTCTCAAATAAGTTTTTGTGTTTAACTGATCACCAGCCTGGCCACTTGGAAAGGAAGCAGGCCCAGCTAGTTTGACATCCACCCTATATGGCAAGCTATGCTTTTCCTTGGCTGGATCCTGACACTCAACTTCCCTGTTATAATCCCTTGGGGTTTTTTTTTTGGGGGGGGGGGAGGTCCCACTCAGTCTACAAAACAATAACAAATGAATTGATACCTGCCTAGAAGGTGATCTCCTTGGGGTCCCTAGATTTTGTGTCACCAATCCTAACTTTTTTTTGTTTTTTTAACTTTTTATTGCTGAATGCAACACATATACAGAAAGTGTTTTAAGACAGAAATATAGGGCTTAATTATCACAAAGAAAACATCCACAGAACCACCAATCCAATAAAAAAATGGAATGAACACCCCCCAACCCTGAGATAACCACTAGCCAAATTTTTATGATAATCACTTCCGTTTCTTTAGTTTTATCACCTAAGCAGGCATCTCTTAATATTATAGTTTTTAGAGTAAAAACTGAGGTCATACTATATATTTTTGTATGAGGCTTGTTTTGATGAGTGTTACATTTATGACATACATGTTGTGGCTGGATTATTTTCACTGCTGTATCAATCTCTTTTGTATGAAAATACCACAAATTAGTTATCTATTCTACCATCAATGGACATTTGGGTTGTTTCTAATTTGGGGCTATTAAAAAAAAACTGTCATGATCATTACTGCATACACCTCTTGGTGTCCCTGTGGAATTGCTCATTGACTCGTGATATGTGTGCTCAGCTTTGGAAGATAAGCCTAAGTGTTCCCCCAGGAAATCCTAACACTTTCACTCACTCCCACAGGAACTGTCTGAGGGTTCTCTTGCTCCGTCTCTTTGCCAGAACTTATTGTGGTAGTTTCTTTTAACGTTAGTCATCCTGGGAAGTTTTCTGTATGGCTCGATTTGCATATTTTTCCATTTCACTAATGAGGTCGACTCCATCTTCGTATATTTAGTGAGCAATCTGATATCCTTTTTTTGTGATGTTCCTATTGGCGACTTTTGCCCATTTTCCATCAAGATTTTTTCCATTGTTTCCTTACTGATTCATGAGGTATCTTTTCACACTGTGGATCTGAGGCATTTGTCAGTTTTGTGTTTTGTGAAACCTTTGCCCACACGAGCTTGCTTTTTCACTGTCTCGATTGTGTCTCTTGTTGAACAGAAGTTCTCAATTCAATGTCCAGCTCATCAATATTTTCTTTTTTCCTTGGTGGCTTTTTTTTGTGTCTTGTTCTAGTAAGACACAACGTTGAAGATATTCTATATTTTCTTCAAGAAGTCTTACAGTTTTACGGTGATCTGTAAGGTCTGTGTCTTTCATATCCACCTAATAATGATGTATCTATGCACAGCGTGAAGTAGGGGGTCAAGTTTAAAGTATTACCCTATATCCAGTTAATATAGGAAATTCTTGAAAAACATCTTTCCCTCAGCAATGATACCTTTATCAAAAGTGAAGCATCACTCTATTTGTGGGTCTGTTTTTGGGTTAGAGATCATTCTGTTCTGTTGATCTGTTGGTTTCTCCTTGTGTCAATTCCTCAATGTTATTAATGGGTGTGGCTTTGTAAGTCTTTTTTTTTTTATTTTTCAATTTGAGTATAGATGACACACGATATGACATTACTTTTGGGTGTACAACATAGTGATTCAACTTCTCTGTACATTATGGTGTACTCACCGTAACAACTCACTGTACAACTTCTCTGTACATTGTACTATACTCACCATAAATGTAGCTACCATAAAGCTTTATGGTAGAGCAGTTCTTCCCATCTGTTCTTTTTTTCTAGAAGTGTCTTAATGTTTCCTATTTCCTATAAATATTAAAGCCACATTTTGTCAAAACCACAAAAACACCTTTGAATTTTGATTTGGATTCCCCTGATTCTTCGCATAAATTTAGTAAGAATGTACATCTTTATAATGTTGAGTCTTCTAGCTAATGAGCATGGTAGGCTTTACCCACTTTTTTTTATTTATTTAGGTTTCCTTTCATTTCCTTCAATAATATTTCAGAGATTTTTGCATAAAGGTTTTACACAACTTTCATTGGATTTATTCCTAGGCACTTTATTTTTTAAATGATACTATAAACAGGAATCTTTTTAAAAATTGTATTTTCTACTTCCTTTTGCTAGATAGGAATCAATTGATTTTTATAAGTTGACCTTGTATCTGTAAACTTATTTTCTAATTCCTGTGCTTTTTTTCTCCTTGCCTTACTGTTATGCGTAGGACCTCCAGTGAATATGGACTAGACTAGACGAGGAGTGCTATTGGCCAGCTGTGTTATTCCAGTCTTTCAATCTTTACATCAAAAGGAAAGTTTTCAACATTTCGTTATTAATGTTTGTTACTGGCTTGTAGATTTACTTTATCAGGCTTACAAGTTCCCTTCATTTCTTACTCTGCTAAGTGACTTTTGTTTGTTTTAATGATGAATGGATGTTAACTTTTATTGCTTTCTTTCTATGTGTCCCTCAAGATGATCATGCAAATATACCCTTTTGTTCTGTTAGTGGGAATTAGGTTGATTGAAATTCGAGTGTTAAACTAACTTTGCTCTCCTGGAATAAATCCAATTTACTCTGATGTATTATTCTTTTATACATTGCTGATTCCATCTCCTAATATTTTGTTTAGGATTTTGCTTTTATACTCTGAGTGCAATAGTGGCTATAGTTTTCCTTTCTCATCATGGTCTTGTCAAGTTTGTATTAAGATTATGTTGGCCTCATAAAACAGGTTGGGAAACATTGCCTTTTCTTTATTCTCTGGAAGAATTTGTATAAGATTGACATATTTTTCTTTATTAAACATTTAGCAGAATTCATCATTGAAGCTGGTTGGGTCTGGGAACATTTTCTTTGCAGGAGATTTTCAATTACATTTTTAATTTCTTAAGCAGTTATGTGATTCTCAGTTTTCTTGTATCAATTTTGGTAAGTTATATTTTTCCTAGAATTCGTCCATTTCATCAGATTTTCAGGCTTTCTTAACATAAAGCTATTCATAATAATTCTCTTAACATCTCTGTACAATATGTCAGGATGTCATCTTTATTCCTGACATTGGTACCTTCTCTTTCTTTTTTTCTTAAAGCTTTGTCTAGGATTTATCAAGTTTATAACTCTTTTCTTTTTTTATTTATTTATTTTTTAAATGTTTTTTTAATTATTTATTTCTAGGAGAGAGAGAGAGAGACAGCGTGAGCAGGGGAGGGTCAGAGAGAGAGGGAGACACAGACTCTGAAACAGGCTCCAGGCTCTGGGCTGGCAGTCAGCACAGAGCCCGACGCGGGGCTCGAACCCACGAACCGCGAGATCATGACCTAAACGAAAGTCGGACGCTTAACCGACTAAGCCACCCAGGCGCCCCAAGTTTATAACTCTTTTCAAAGAACCAGCTTTTGGTTCTGTTTGTCCCCTCCAATTTAGGTTTGTTTTGATTCCATTAATTTCTGCACCCTTATCTTTCTTTATTCTTTTCTTCCTCTTACTTGCTCATGTTTTAATTTGCTGAGGCTTTTTTCTAACCTATTGGGATGCGTAACTTACATCACTGCTTTCTTTTAATTCTTTCTTATTTTGTAATAAATTAATTTAAGGTATAAAGTTTCCTTTAAGCATTTATTAGCTGCATTCTACAAGTTTTGGTTATGTCATATTCTTACTCCCTTGCAACTAAAATATTTTCTAATTTTGGTTGTGATTAATTTTTGATGTATAGATTATTTGAAAGTGTATTTG
Source organism: Crocuta crocuta (assembly GCF_008692635.1). Taxonomy (NCBI): domain Eukaryota; kingdom Metazoa; phylum Chordata; class Mammalia; order Carnivora; family Hyaenidae; genus Crocuta; species Crocuta crocuta. The sequence goes on along the minus strand of NW_027532613.1, from coordinate 3,283,916 downwards.
AAAAATACATATAGCAAGTTTTGTTATCTTTTCACAGTTGATTTCTAGCTTAACTCCTCTGTTGTCAGAGTATGAATTCACAATTTCAGTTTCTGAAATTTATTGAGATTTGTTTTGTAGCCCAACAGACAATCAATTTTGTAAATGTTTCACAAACTCTGGATAATTATTTGTATTCTTTAGCTTGGGGATATGGTGTTCTATTTGTTCACTAGATTAAATCTATACTTTGTGTTGTTAAGATACTGCATAGTCTTATTGATTTGGGGGCTGCTTTTTGATCAGTCACTGAAAGAAGTGAGTTAAGATCTTCAACTATGATTATGATTTATCTGTTTCTCTTCTTAGTTGCTTTAACTGTTTTGAAGCCAGGTACATATATATTTTGAATTGCTCTGCTTTCTGTCTGATGAATTGAAGCCTTGATTATTATGAAATCTTTCTCTTTTTCCTTAGTAATTTCTTTTGGTATATTGTCTGATAATAATAATATAGCTCCACTAGCTTCTCTTTGGTTAAAGTTTTCATAGATTACTTTTATCCTTTTACTTTCAATATTTCTGTAGCTTCCATTTTAGATGTGTCTCTTCTAAAATTATTATTTTGGGGACAGAGAGAGAGAAAGAGAGAGAGAGAGAGAGAGCGTGTGCACGAGAGCGCACGCACACATGCAAGAGCAGGGGCGGCAGAGGAAAGAGAGAAAGAATTTTGAGCAGGTTTCATACCCGCATGGAGCCCAACCCAGGGCTCCATCTTATCACCTTGAGCTCGTGACTTGAGCTGAAATCTAGAGCTGAATGCTTAACCACCCAGGCACCCCTACAGGTGTCTATTCTAAACAGCATGTCACTGGAATTTTAAAAATCCAGTCAGATAAATCTTTGTCTCTTAATTGGATCATCTAGCATATTTACATGTAATACAGTGGTCACTGGATTTGGGTTAAAAAATTTTTTTAATGTTTTATTTATTTCTGAGAGACAGAGAGCATGCAGGGGAGGGTCAGAGAGAGAGGGAGACACAGAATCTGAAACAGGCTCCAGGCTCTGAGTTGCCAGCATAGAGCCCAATGCAGGTCTCAAACCCACGAACTGTGAGATCATGATCTGAGCCAAAGTCAGAGGCTTTACCGACTGAGCCACCCAGGCACCCCTGGATTTGGGTTTAAATCTACTATTTTACCATATGCTTTCTATTTCTCTGCCTGCTATATCTTTTGAGTTTCCTGTTTGCTTGCCTACTTTTGGGTAGGTTTTTGAAGATATAATTAAGAAGAAATCAGTGTAATCTAAAGTGTACAGCTCCATGGATTTTGACAAGTTTACACCCATGTAGCTTCCACCTAAATCAAGATAGAAAACATTTCTGTCATCCCAGGAAGTTTTTTCATATCTCTTAGTTACTAGTCTTCTAGCTCTCCCTCCCATACTACTTGTGACTATTTTTTTTTAAATTTCTATCGATGTAATTTCACTTGTTCTTGAACTTCACTTGAATGATATTATTTTGTGTCTGGCTACTTTCACTTGGCAGTGTTTCTGAGATTTATTCATGTTAGGGGTATATTGGTAGCTTATTTCTGTTGCTGATCAGTATCCCATTGTATGACTATATCATAATTTGTTTATCTGTACTTATGTTGATGGACATTTGGGTTGTTCCCATTTGGAGTCAATATGAGTAAAGCTGCTAATAACTTTTGTCTACAGGTGTTCTGGGAACATGTCTTTATTTCTCTTGGATAAATTCTTAGAAGTGGAATGTTTAGGTCATAGGACATATGTGTATTTAACTTTATAAAAAGCTGCCAAACAGTTTTCTAACATAATTGAAGTATTTTATGCTCATTTTATATTCCTGTTAGTAATACATGAAAGTTACTATGGCTTCACAGTCTATTTTTTTTTTAATATTTATTTATTTTTGAAGGGGGTGGAGGAGGACCCGAGAGAGAGGGGGCAGAGGATCCAAAGTGGGCTCTGTGCTGACAGTAGAGAGATCGATATGGGGCTCAAACTCACAAGCCATAAGATCATGGCCTGAGCCACCTAGGTACCCCTGTAGAAGTTTTTTAATAGTTTTTATAGAAGTTCTTTGTCATGTGTACATAAAATATGTAATATGCATATAGATACACATATATACATGTAGTACAAATGCTTTCTCTCAATTTGTGGCTTGCCTTTACATTTTCATTTATTTCTTTTTTCATTTTTTTAAATTTCCAGTATAATTAACATACAGTGTTATACTAGTTTTAGGTGTACAATATAGTGATTCCACAATTCTGTACATTGCTCAGTGCTCCTCCTGATAACTGTACTCTTACTCCCCTTCACTTATTTCCCTCATCCCCCCACCCATCCCTGTCTGGTAACCATCAGTTCTCTATATTTGAGTCTGTTTTTTGTTTGTCTCTTTTTTCCTTTGTTCATTTATTTTGTTTCTTAAATTCCACATATGAGTGCAATCTTATGGTATTTGTCTTTTCCATGACTTATTTCACTTAGCACTATACTCTCTGGATCTCTCCATGCTGTGGTAAATGGCAAGGTTTCATTTGTTTTTATGGCTGAGTAACATTGATTGTGTGTGTGTGTGTGTGTGTGTGTGTGTGTGTGTGTGTGTGTTTTTTTT
>NW_027532613.1:3234839-3281195 GCF_008692635.1 Crocuta crocuta | reverse complement strand
GTTTCCTAGATTGTGTGTGTGTGTGTGTGTGTGTGTGTGTGTGTGTGTGTGTGTGTTTATTCGTCTATGGATGAACATTTGGGTTGTTTCCATAAGTTGGCCGTTGTCAGTAATACTGCAATAAACGTAAGACTGCACAGATCTTTTTGAATTCATGTTTTCATATTCTTTGGGTAAATGTCCAGTAGTGGAATTACTGAATCTTACGGTAATTCTGTTTTTAATATTTTGAGAAAACTCAGTGTTTTCCACAGTGGGTGCATTAGTTTGCATTCCCACCAACAGTACATGAGGGTTCCTTTTTCTCCACATCCTTGTTTTTTGTGTTTTTTTATTTTAACCATCCTTCCAGGTGTGAGGTGATATCTCATTGTAGTTTTGATTTTCATTTTCTTGATAATGAGTGACATTGAGCATCTTTTCATGTTTCTGTTGCCAATCTCTGTGTCTTCTTTGGAGAAATGTCTCTTCATGTCTTCTGCCCATTTTTAATTGGATTATTTGCAGGGTTTCTTGTTTTTGTTTTTTTTGGGGTTTTTTTTTTTTGGCATTGAGTTGTACAAGTTCTCTACATACTTTGGATACTAACCCTTTATCAGATATGTCATTTGCAAATATCTTCTCCCATTCAGTAGGTTGCTTTTTGTTGATTGTTTCTTTTGCTGTGCAGAAACTTTTTATTTTGATGTAGTTGCAATAGTTTGTTCTTTTTTATCTCTTGCCTCAGGAGACCTATCTAGAAAGATGTTGCTACAACCAATGTCAGAGAAATTACTGACTGTTCTCTCTTTTAGGATTTTTACAGTTTCTATCTTTAATCCATTTTGAATTTATTTTTGTTGATATAAAAAAACAGTGGTCCAGTTTCATTCTTTCGTATGTAGCTGTCTAGTTTTCTCAATACCATTTGTTGTTAAGACTGTCTTTTTTCCATTGTATATTGTAAAAAAAGTCTTGCCTTCTTGGTCAAAAATTGATTATGTGGTTGTGGGTTTATTTCTGGGATTTTTATTCTGTTCTATTAATATATGTATTTATTTTTATGCTAGTACCGTATTTTTTATTACTACATCTTTGTAGTACATCTTGAAATATGGAGTATGATACCTCATTTTATTCTTCTTTTTCAAGATTGCTTTGATTATTTGGATCTTTTGTGGTTCCATACAAATTTTAGGATTATTTGTTCTAGTTCTGTGAAAAATGCTGTTGGTATTTGGTAGGGATTACACTAAATCTGCAAACTATTTTGGGGATTGTGGACATTTTAACAGTATTTGTTCTCTTGATCCATGAGCATGAAATATCTTTCCATTTTTTTTGTATCATCTTCAATTTCTTTCATCAGTGTTTTATAGTTTTCAGAGTAGAGGGCTTTTACTTCCTTGGTTAAGTTTATTTCTAGATATTTTAATATATTTAGTACAGTTGTTAATGGGACTTTTTTCTTAATTTCTCTTTCTATTACTTCATTGTTAGTGTATATAAATGCAATGATTTCTGTATGTTGATTTTGTGTCCTAAGATTTTGCTGAACTCATTGATCAGCTCTAGTAATTTTTTTGGTGGAGTCTTCAGGATGTTCTATATATAACATCATGTCATCTGCAGACATTGAAAGTTTTCCTTCTTCCTTACCAATCTGAATGCTTTTTATTTCTTTTTCTTGTCTGATTGCTGTAGCTAGGATTGCCAGTACTATGTTGAATAAAAGTGGTGAGAGTGGACGTCCTTGTCTTATTCCTGACCTTAGGGGAAAAGGTCTCAGTTATACACCATTGGGTATGATGCTAGCTGTGGGATTTTCATATATGATCTTTATTACATTGAAGTATGTTCCCTTGAGACTTTCTTACTTTGTTGAGGGTATTATCATGAATGGATGTTGCATTTTGTCAAACGCTTTTCTCTATCTATTGAAAGGAGCCCTTAATTTTCTTTATTGTGTTTTTGATTAGCAGAAGGAGAAAGTTAATTTTATCATTTTTTTCTTTCCAAGAATTGCTTTTAAGTCTTGTCTAAGAAATATACCTACAGCTAGATCACAAAAATATTTTCCTATAGAAGCTTAATCATTTTAGCTTTTATATTTAATTCTGTGATCTATCTCAGATTAAATTTTGTGTATTACAAAATTAAATTTTGTGTTATGCATCAATGTTAAATATTTTTCTAAATGAATAGTCAGTTGCTCCAGTATCATATGTTGAAAAGATGATACTTTCTTGCACCTATGTCAAAGGTCCATCAAATGTAAATGTGTGGGTCTACTTCTGGACTGTGTATTCTGTTCTCCTGATCTTCATGTGTATTATAATACCAGTAGAAGACTGTCTTGGTTACTGTCACTTTGCCTTGAACATAGCTTACTGTGTAGATTATTTAGCTTAAATCTTGGAACCAGGCAAGTTGTATTCCATTAAGAAGTGTAGTCTATTTCTCCATCTCTTGAATTCATGTGGATCTGTGGCTGCTTTGACAAATATCATATATCAGGAGTGTTTCTATATGATTTCGGAGATGAAATTAGAAGAAGTCTTGCAGTTTTTGGCTTGGTCCCTTAGAATGCTCACTTTGGAATAAGCCAGGCAACCTGTAAGCAACCTGACTGTCCTGACAGCACTATGCAGTGAGCAAGCCCAAGCTGGCCACAAAGATGCTATGTGCAAAGAGGGGTACCTGACAAGCCACAGCTACTACAGCTATCTGCATCCCCCCCCCCAACTCAAACCTCATATAGGTAATTAATGTAATCTACAGACAACTTTAGCCCTAGCCATACTTGACTGCAGTTTCAGGAAAGATTCTGAGCAAGAACAGTTTAGTGGAGCCCTTGCATACCACAGAGCTATGTAAGATACTACACTGTTATTTGGAAGCAACTAGGTTTGGCATAGTTTGTAAAATAGAAACAGATACCTAGGACGATAGAACATAGAACATTGGAAAAGAGTGTAGGTTCTGAAGGTCAGAAAGACCTGGACTTTGTGTAAACACCAAGTAACCAGGCTGAAGGCTAAGCAATTTGTATACAATTTATTCCATCATTTAATATTTCCTTAAGCAGATACTGAAGACAGGTAGTGTGCTTAGGAGATACAAATATAAATACAATGCAGGTCCTCCGCAAGGAATTTACAGAGCGCTGGGAGAAATGGGGATGTTCAATACAAAGGGAGCTGTTGAAGTCGCTTTTTGTCAGTAGCAGTTGCTATATGGCAAATTCTCAGAAAAATAGCTTTGCTAATCTGGATTCACACTAGACTCATATGCACAAAACATCAGATAATGAGTATGTCATAGCCCATCTGGTTTCCCTTTTGTCCTGGCTGTTGGGAAGGTGAGAACTGAAGGTGAGATTCAATCCCAGGAGTTTCTAATATTTCTTCTCTTCTCCTTCAACGTGATTTCCGATTTTCTAATTTAGTAGTGTCTCATTGTAATGTCTCAGATTTTTTGAGGAGTGAGTTGTGGTGAAATTGTGAAAGAAATATGTATCAGAAAGCTAACTAATCAATTCAAGTTAAAATCATAGCTTGGGATCCACCTGAATTGTTTCATGTCTTGGGTTTGTTGTTGAGACGGTCCCTGCTGAGTATGCTCTTACTATGACCATGACCATTACAACTGTTGATACGACCACTGCTAATAGCCCTAGCTGGCACTTATGGAGCATGGTGCACTCAGCATTGTGCTAAGTGCTTAAATGAATCATTCCATTTCATTTTTACAATAATCCTGCAATATGGATGTTATTACTATCCTAATTTTAGACATGAGGAAACTGAGAGGTTAAGTCACTTGGCCAGGTAATGCTGATTGCCGTGTCAAAGGCAGCCCCGCTTCAGAGCCCATGGGCTGTGGCATTAAACTATTGGTACACATGGGTCCATGGAAAAAGTGGCTGAATGAACTCTCATGATGACCTAGTCTGGCCTAACCCCCTTCTTTATTCAAAGACTTTACCTGGCAAGGCCCAGGGAGTTTCCGCAGGGCATGACCCTCCCTATATTCATTGTTCCCTGCACGTGCATCCCATCTTCATGAACATTTGTATTCCCGGACCCTGAATCCAAGACACATATTCACAAAACAGATTATGTTCATAGTGAGAGCATAGACCAAAGAGAGTAGTTAAATTCTGGCAGTTAATTAAAAATTTTTGATAAGTCAGTGATAATGTTCAAAGCACACATCCGTGGAATCATTAAAGCCCTCTCCCTTAAAAACTTAAAGCAATACATCTCTAATGGGTTGTGTGTGTGTGGGGGTAAGGACAGTATAGTGGGAATGAGAGAGATGATCAGAAGCAGGAAGGGAACTAACAAGTGTTATATATCAGTATATGCCAGACTTCTTACCCATGTCACCTCAGACAGTCCTCCCTCCTCCAGCCTTGTGAAGTAGGCATTATGGTAGAGTAACTAAGACCAGAGGCCCTGGAATCTGATGGCTTCTACTGTTCACTGTGGCATGTGTGTATCCTCTGTGGGCCTCAGTTTCCTCATTTACAGACATACTTCATTTTATTATGCTTTGAAGATGCCGTGGTTTTGTTTGTTTGTTTGTTTGTTTACAGATGGAAGGTTTGTGGACGCCCTGTGTCAAGCAAGTCCACTGGCACCATTCTTCCAACAGCATTTGCTCGCTGTGTGTCTCTGTGTCACGTTTTGGTAACTCACAGCATTTCCAATTTCTTCATTTTTATTGTTATATCTGTTGTGGCGAGGTGCGATCAGTGATCATGGCTAGCTGCAAGCTTGGATGACAGTTTGGCTTTTTTTTTTTTTTTAGTAAGTATTCTTTAACTAAGGTCTATGGTGTTTTTAGACATAGTACCGTTGTGCAGTTGGTGGACCGTGGTATAGTGTAAACATAACTTGTAGGTACTGAGAAACCCCCAAAATTCATTTGACTTCCTTTGAGGAGTCCAATATTGAGGTATTTGCTCTATTGTGGTGGTCTGGAACTGAACCCAAAATATCTGCAAGGTACGCCTGTGTGGAATGACAATAGCATTTGCCTGGTAGGGTGGCTGTGGATTAAATAAGATAATGCATGTGCCGCACTGTGTAGGGACGAAGTGAGTCTTAAGTACTATAATTATATCAAATGCTGAGTCTCAGCAGGGAAAATGTGGCCCGCCCTTGAGCATGGTTTGGTGGATCGAGGAGGGATGGTAAGAGGGACGAGGGGCCCTGGCAATGGCTGGCACCTTGAGAGTGATGAGAGGGCTGTCACATTCCAAATCAGAAGTGATTCTGGTAACATTTAATAGTGGTTTTCTCTTTTTAAAAAGTCTGTGCTTGTCAGATAAATTATATGTGTGTCAGTCCTCCAGCGGTTTCATCTAGAATTTGTGCTGATTTTGTCTCTGTGATTAGCCGAAATGTTATTAGTTTGATATTGTGTACCAGTTCCATTTTTAGAACTTCTACAAATTTGTTACAGAGCTCTTTTTTTTTCATGCTCTCAACTGTCATCCAGAGGCAACTTAGTTAACTCAATATTTAATTATATATCTTGCAATTAGGGTGCTTCATGGTAAGGGGAAGTGGTGTGGGGTATCTAACTTGTTATCTAGTTTCCAGAGCACTCCCAGCCCTCTTCTCCTTGGTCCGAAGTAGAAGTGGAGATGGGCTGCTCCCCCCCTCAGCCCCCAGGGCCCGCATGAAGGAATGAATAGACAGTGAGCCCACCCATGAATGTAGACACGACCTCTGTCTTGCTTGACCCTCCTGACTGTGGGAGGACACATCCCTTTCCTTCTGTGAGCTTAATTGGTCTCCCTTTCTGTAAAATGAGAAGGTTAGAATTCCTGATTTAACATATTCCCCAAACTCTACAAATCTAGGGTTTTGGTGTTCATGTGTAGAAGAGCCTGGCCCTGCTGGGCAAGCTGTCGGCTCCATCAGGCAGATTTGGAAACATTTCCGGAAGGAGAAAATGTGCAGCTTGAATGGTGGTGGAGAAACGTCTTGGAGAATAAGCAGGGCTTGACATTATAGTCAGATGGCACAGGCTGGGAATGAGTGGGAGGTGGGCCTGGGAGGCAGGCAGCAGGAAGAGCGGAGGGGGAGGGGCAGAAGGAAGGGGGGGAGTGGAATAGAGCAAGTGCCCCAGCAGAATGCTTGTAGTCAGAATGCTCCAAGGCCCTGGGAAGGTATCTTGGATTGGCCCACAATGTGAAAAACAGCCCAGATGCTGAGGGACATTGAGAGGGAGAGGTGACGTAGCCTTAAATCAAAGGGCGGAGGTGAGGCTGATGAGGGTGGCTGGCGGTCATAGAGAGGCAGGACTTCTAGTGTTCTCAGTGTGGCCTTGCCTTGCGAGAGTGGTTTCTTCCCTCCAGTTCCGCATCTATACAAGGAAGCACATAGTGCTCGAGCACTCCAGTGTCCACCCCGGGAGTGCTTGAGGCCGTTGCCATGTAAATGAGGTCATGCTGTGACAAACAGCACATTACCTGGCTTTGGAGAATTTTTAACAAATGGTTTCTATTTTTGTTATTTGAGCAGAAAAGTCTCATAATAATAGAGGAGAGAGAGAATTGAAACTATGCCAGGATTCTTTTATTTTTTTATTTAAAAAATTTTAAATAGTTTATTGTCAAGTTGGTTTCCATATAACACCCAGTGCTCATCCCCACAAGTGCCCTCCTCCATGCCCATCACCTCCCTTCCCCTCCCCCCACCCCCATCAGCCCTCAGTTTGTTCTTGCATTCAAGAGTCTCTCATGGTTTGCCTCTCTCCCTTTCCCCCACCATTTCCCCCCTTCTTCTCCCCCACGGTCCTCTGTTAAGTTCCTCCTAATCCTCCTATACATGCAAACATATGGTATTTGTCTTTCTCTGCCTGACTTATTTCACTCAGCATAACACCTTCAAGGTCCATCCATGTTGCTACATGTGGCCAGATTTCATTGTTTCTCATTGCCATGTAGTATTCCATCGTATAGATGAACCACATCTTCTTGATCCATTCATCCGTGGATGGACACTTAGGCTTTTTCCGTGTTTTGGATATTGTTGAGAGGGCTGCTATGAATATTGGGGTGCATGTGCTCCTATGCATCAGCACCCCTGTGTCCCTTGGGTAAATTCCTAGCAGTGCTATTCCTGGGTCCTAGGGGTGTTCTATTGTTAATTTTTTGAGGAATCTCCATACTTTTCCAGAGGGGCTGCACCAGTTTACATTCCCACCAACAGTGTAGGAGGGTGCCCATTTCTCAACATCCTCACCAGCATCTAGAGTCCTCTGATTTGCTCATTTTAGCTACTTTGACCGGCGTGAGGTGAAACTGTGCCCGGAGTCTTAAGGAGGGTTCTCTGGGATCCTGGGGTTGCAGGTTTCCTGGAGTCATGGAGTAGAGAGTTTTTCCAAGGGCCAGAAGTAAAGCCTATTATAGATGGTTTAGGACCCTGAGGTTGGAAGAGGTTCCCAGAAGAGGAAGAGCAACAATGCCCAGAACAGAATTTCCCATCTGCCAGTGTTTGGGGAGCAGGACCACAGTGCGCTCAGATTTAAAGGGAATAAAGTAGGGGCACCTGGGCGGCTCAGTTGGTTGAGCGTCCAACTTTGGCTCAGGTCATGATTTCATGGTTCATGAGTTACAGCCTCACATCAGGCTCAGTGCTGTCAGCACAGAGCCTGCTTTGGCTCCTCTGTCTCCCTCCCTCTCTGCCGCTCCCCCACTTGTGCTTGTGCTCTCTCTCTCTCTCACTCAAAAATAAATAAAAACATTAAAAAAATAGCATAGAATAGTGTGACTATGTTGCACCCCTGAACTGGTAGAGGAAGATTCATACCCTCACATCAGTTACTCCAGTATATGGTGTTTCTGTGTATAAAGAAGGAAACAATAAATCCAGAGATGATGAACCTCAGAGAGAAAGAATAAAATTTCAATTTGAGGGGCGCCTGGGTGGCTTAGTCGGTTAAGCGTCTGACTTTCGCTTGGGTCATGATCTCGCGGTTCGTGGGTTTGAGCCCCGCGTCGGGCTCTGTGCTGACTGCCAGCTTAGAGCCTGGAGCCTGTTTCAGTCTGTGACTCCCTCTCTCTCTGACCCTCCCCTTCTCAGGCGCTCTCTCTCTCTCTCTCTCTCTCTCTCCTAGAAATAAAAACATTAAAAAAAATTTTTTTTTTTTAAAATAAAATTTCAATTTGAGTTTCATATAAGAAGAGATGAGAAAGGCACATCCCTTACAAAGAGCCATGTGGCCCACTTAACTCTCTCTTTCATTCGTGACCCTTGGGACCCCAGGTTTGGAAGTCAGGGCCTTGGAAAAGAGCAGATTTTTCTCTCACTAGAGCAGTCGGCTAAGCTCCAAACTGCCCCGTGCGCATGGGGTGGAACTAATGTGTCCGCAGTCTCCAGGCTCCCTGGAGAGTCTCCCTCATCCACTTGTGCTGGGCTGTCTCTGTCAGTGTCTACCTTTAATTACACTAGGGCCTCAAGCGACTAGGGCACTGTCTGCTAGGCTCCCCAGGGGTGGAGTCTGCACCTGTGTCTTCCACTAGTGTAGCAAGGAGAACCTAAAGCCTGCTGGGTGCGCAGAGGGAGGCAGGGGATGCACGAGAGGGCTTGAGTGTACAAGACAGTGAACAGGGCGAGATCTGTTCTGGAAAGAAGGAGGTAACCACAGTGAGTAGGGAGAGAGGAGCCGACTGGGACCATGGCAAGTTCACCTCCCACTCGGCAGGCACAGGGAGAAGCAGAGATCGGAACTAACACAGGGACAGAGAAGCCGAAGAGAGCACAGTGGATCTTAGCAACAGGCACCCTTCACTGAGCATCCCTGCGGCTCCTGGTCCTGGGGACAGTGCAGACACAGACCTTTTGTGCTAGGAGGTCACCTCGTATGATGGTTTTAGATTACGCTCCTTAGGACCCTGGGGCTCCCTGGAAGTATCCCCTGACCCCTTGTGAAGATGGGGCTAAAAGAGCAAGGGGTACGGTTTTGGAGAAAGAAAGGCTGGAATGAAATCCAGGCCTCCCTCCACCTGCTTTCAATGAAGTTGCTACAACCTTATCTTTTTAGTATGTTGAGGCTTTAGATAATGTTTTATTTGGGGGAAGATTGCCCGTTTTTTCTTTATTTTTTTAAGGAAAAGATTTTTTTTTAATGTTTTATTTATTTCTAGGAGAGAGAGAGACAGCGTGAGCAGGGGAGGGTCAGAGAGAGAGGGAGTCACAGACTGAAACAGGCTCCAGGCTCTGAGCTGGCAGTCAGCACAGAGCCCGACGCGGGGCTCGAACCCACGAACCTCGAGATCATGACCTAAGCGAAAGTCGGACGCTTAACCGACTAAGCCACCCAGGCGCCCCACTTAAGGAAAAGATTTAAAAGCAGTCTGGCCATATGGACATATATGATAAACCCAGCAAGAGATCTTTCTCACCATCTATTTCAAGGCTGCCAGCAAGCTAACACTTGGTAGGCATAGAGCGCCCCTGGTGGATGCGTTCAGCTGGAGAACACCACCGAGGACCTGGGTGATGTGGTGTGGTTGGAAGGGACCCTGGAGGGCACTGGCTATTCTCCAGAGCAAGTCCAGGTTTCCTGCGAGTCAGAAGGAAAGGAAGAATTGCTAGAAAGGTGGCATGCCTTCCCACCATTGAGTCTCCGCTGCAAGGCTGAGGAATTCCCCACACTCTTACCTGCTCCACAGGTTTCATCAGGAGCCTTGTGCTAATTTCTCCAGATTCATTCTCCACCTTACTCCTTGTACCTGACACTCGAGCAGCACCAAACTGTGTTTCCCACCCACACTATGCCGTTTTTAAATTACTTAATTAACTCACTTAAGTTCTTAATTCCTGGAATGCCCTTTACTGCTCTCTGTTCAGGTATTTTATTCCAGCTCACATACTGCCCCTTCCAAGAAGCTTTCCATTTTCCTTTGTATGAAGTTCTTTCGTTTCCAGTCCTTTGCCCTGAACTTAATTTGAGTGTATTGCCCACGTGCCAACTGGAATTTCTTTACCCCTTAAAAGTCTAAGTGAGTTAATTTATCCTCACATCCTGTGACCTGTAGGAAGCTAAAACCATTCCCAAGATATTTGCCAGTTTGGGGGAGAGTAAGAGAGAAGTGAGTTGTGATATTATAATTACCTGGCTTCTGGCTTACACATCTCCTTAATTTATGCTATTTATTTATGTTCTAATCACGTACATGAAATTTCCAGTTTACAGATACTGACCCACACCCAGCATCCTTCCCTGATTTCCAAAAGATACAAGATACGATATTCTAGAAAAGACAAGTCTCGCTTACAGTGACAGAAAGCAAGTTAGTGTGTGTGTAGGGCTGGGAGTGGTGTAAGAGCTATCAAGAGGCTTTGGGGGATGATGGAAGTGATCTTTATCTTGATTGTGGTAATGGTTACACAGAACTAAATTTTCTTCTGTGTATTGAGCACTGCACCAGCTCTTCTGAGCAGTCAGATGGAGCATAGATCTTGGGGTGCCTGGGTGAGTGGCTCAGTCAGTTAAGCATCTGACTTCAGTTCAGGTGATGAACTCACAGTTTGTGGGTTCAAGCCCCGTGTCGGGCTCTGTTCTGACCCCTGGGAGCCTGGAGCCTGCTTCAGATTCTGTCTCCTCCTCTCTCTCCCCCTCCCCCTCTTGCACTCTGTCTCTCTCCTTCAAAAATAAATAAACATTAAAAAAAAAGGAACATAGTTCTTGCCTTCCAGAGGCTCATAGAATGGTGTGGGAGATAGCTGAACAGATAGTCTTAGCATTGTGATACATTCTATAATAGAGAGACATAAGGACCCGTGGAGTTTGTGTGGAGGTGGTGCCTAAATCTATTTGGGAAATCAGGGAAGGCTCCCTGGAAGAGTTTATTTGTTTTAATCAAATTTATTGAGGTATAGTTTGCGTACAATAAAATCCATCCATTTTAAGTATGTTTTGATAAGTTTCAATAAATTTATATGTTTAACTAGTACCACAATCAAGATCATTCCTTTATCTCTTCGCCCCCTGCCCCCCTTCTTTCTTACTCCGTTCCAGGTAGTTTTGGTGAGTCACAGAGCCTTGGGCTTTCTTGACCACAAGGCTGAATTACTTCTTTACTCCCAACACTTTTGCTACCCAATGTGTGTGTTTTCCATATCAAGCAAGTTTATAATTCTCTGTGGACATCCAGTGAATGTCCTATAGTTCAGTTCAGTTCTGACACTAAGTCCTTGGAGTTAGTACAGACCCTTCAGGTTAAGGACTCAGTGCTACAAGACTGTCCCCCCTCCAGACACCAGTCACCAGTAACAGGTCCCCAGGCTACTCATACTTCTGTCTAACTTGGCTACATATTGGGGGTCCCCATGACCTCCTTCTCGTTCAATAATTTTCCATAATGGCTCACAGAAAGCAGGGAAATACTTTACTTATGCTTACTGGTTAATTATAAAGGATACAAATGAAGAGCCAGGTGGAGAGGTATATAAGGCAAGTCCCAGAAGGGTTCCAAGTGCAGGAGAATCTATTCCCATGCACTTTGGGGTGCTCCCCCTGCCGTGCACATGAACGCACTCATTAAGCTGGAAGCTCTCTGAACCTCATCGTTTAGGGGCTTTATGGGAGGCTCCATTATGTAGACACTATTGATTAAATCATTGGTGATTGAACTCAACCTTCAGCCTCTTTCCTATCCCAGGAAGTTAGATGTAGGGGTGTGACTGAAAGTTCTAGTCCTTTAATTACATGGTTGGTGCCTCTGGAGACCCCAGCCACCAGTCTTCTTGTTAACATACAAAAAGACACTCACCGTTCTGGAGATCTCAAGGGTCTTAGAAACTCTTGTTTAAGGAACCGGGGATAAGGCCAAATATTGTACTCCTTTCACTCTTACCATTCTAGAAATTACAAGGATTCTAAGAGCCCTGTGTCATAAGCCGGAGGTAGAGACCAGATATATATTTCTTACTACGTCACAGCTGGGCACATGGCCCAGGTCTGCTCATTGTGCCCACCCACCTGACCACAGTGCTTGAGTCAAGGGGTGGGGGCCTGAGACCCCAGCAGCACCAGCTGATATCCTTCCTAGGAGTTTATAGACAGAGAGGAGCTCTGTCTTCCAGGGTTCCCAAGCCAGAGAGATGAGAGCCTGGGCTGTCTGGGCGGAGGAAGCCTGTTTATAGTAGAAGAGGGGGAAGCCAATATAAAAGGAGCAAATCTTCAAGAGGGAATAAATGATGATGATGTAATTTGAGTCTCTTGGTACACCCATGCCCGAGGCCCATTCCACCCTTTCTTCCTGGTTATGTGTATCAGCCAACTCCCCTTCTTCCTCATCTTGCTGGAGCTGGCAAATCTCATTCAATTTATGGCAAGGGGATGACATTTAATAATCCCATCCTTAGATTCTAGAAATATTCTCATTTGGTGCCCATGGTCCTGTATGGGTGAACACAGCTGTTTTGGAGAAATTGATGTACATTGTATACCAAAGCCACATTTTAAGTTTTTCTTTCAACATCAGATACAGATTTGGGTTATGCTAAGCAATGAAACTAAGATGTAATCACTTACTCTTGCTTTCCTTTATATCCAAAGTTATTTGATGGACGGCATCCAACTAAAGCAATGTTTCTCAGCATGTTTTCTCATCACCCTTATATCTCACCGCCTAACTCCCTATGGGGTGTGCTGGTTGCTCTCACATTTTCACCAGCCCCGAGGAAATCTGCCAATGACAATTAACAGGGCACAGAAATGTCTGTGCATGCCAGTCCAGTCAGCTTCCCAATAGTGGGTTCACCCATCTATTCAATTCAACCATCCATTTATTCATCAGTTGTTTTTTTAAGTATAGACCAGAGACAGTACTGGCTGTTGGGGATATAAGTCAGGCACGCACCCATCCTTACAAAGTTTACAGTCAAGTAGAGGAGGCAGACTGTGTGGTATATGCTGGTCTGGAGGAAGTGCTAGGTGTGAAGGAGAATGTAACGTTAACACCTAACTCAGCTTCCCAAAGGGAGGAGGACAGGTGAGCTAAAACGTGAGGATGAGTGAGAGTCAACCAGAGGAAGGTGCCAGAGTTGGGGGAGATAATGGTTATAGAGGAGGGGACAGATAACAGTTCCTAGTAGAATAAACAGCAGGTGTAAAGGCTCAGACCTGAGAGATCTTTAAGAAGCAGAGAGGATCCCAGCATGGCCTGAGTTTTCAGCACGAGAGGACAGAGGTGAGGCTGCAGTGGCTCATTCCTCTCTGCACACATGAGAAGCTGCGCTGTGTTTCCTGGCACCAAGCTTGCGGAGTCCTCAGTCCAGGTGTCCTCCAGGGGGATTCAGGGCATCCCTTCTTGCTAGCAGAGTACCACGTTCTGAATAAAACTACGTATTTTTTTAAAATATTAAGTTTATTTATTTTGAAAGAGATCAGGGGAGGGGCAGAGAGGGAGAGACAGAGGGAGAGAGAGAATCTGTGCTGACAGCATGGAGCCTCACATGGGGCTTGATCTCATGAACCTGTGAGTTCATGACCTGAGCTGAAGTCAAGAGTTGGAAGCTTAACTGACTGAGCCACCCAGGCACTTCTATTTTTTTTTTTATTTTTTCATCAATTAATTATTTTTTTTAAATTTTAATGTTTTTTTAGAAATTTATTTCTGAGAGAGAGAGAGACAGCGTGANATTATTATTATTATTATTATTATTATTATTATTATTATTATTTTAAGTAGGCTCCACACCCAGCACAGAACCCAATGTGAGGCTTGAACTCACAAGCCTGACATCAAGACCTGGTCATTTAATCTTCTGAGCCACCAAGACGCCCCTAAGACAATGTCTTTAATTCAACTTTATCAAGGCTGTACCTTCAGTTCTCTCTCCCTGCTGAAAGTTTACTGGTTCATCTATTTGAAATGGATGCTGAGGCCAAGATGGTAAAAGAATGTTGCCATAGAAGCTGGAGCAAGTTAGGGAAAGTTTGTGGCAGAAGGCCCCACCCCCACCCCTACCCCTACCCCACAACTTTGGCAGTAAAGAAGAAAACTAAGTGAGTGAGTCAAAATAGCGAGTTGATGTGCATAAGGTGAAGACCTAGTGCTCATCTGAGGACACGGGCTTTGGAATTAGACATTCTGGGGTTGGACTCAGACTCTTCCTCTGTTTGTGTGGCTGTGGGTGACTTTCTTACTCTTTTTGAGTTTTTATTTTAGTTCCTCTGAGATGGGAATATGTGGGGGTGAGAGCATCACATGTGGTACCCAGTACACATTAGGTATCTAATAAATGACAGATAATAGTTTTGTATGATGCTGATATTGTTGGGGTTGTAAGGAATAAATGATTTCATGCGTGTAAAGTATTCGGCCCACAAATAGCACAGATGTTAACTTTACAACTATTGTGTTTATCTGAGATAGCTCTATGTGGAGAATTCCTGAAGCCTCCAAGTGTCACTGTAGAAACAGAGATGAGAAACACACTTGGGCACATAGCCCGAGTGAGAGATGACAAATAGGTTCATCTCATGTGCCAGGTGACCAGACTGGTATTGGCTGCCGGGAATGTGTACCTAGTACCCGTCGGAGGCCATGTCTGGCTCCTCAGGGAAGAGCACCATGGTCAATTAATGATGTCTATTTTGGGTGGCAGAGGGGGTTGCATTAGCATGCGTGCTATGTGTTTGCCTTGTGTAGACTTCATTCCAGACCATTGACTGGGGAGCCTGTAACACGGGGCCAGGTCTGACCTTGTCTGTGAACATCAGTCCCCACTTTCTCCAAGTTTTACTCCTAGCACATCATTGAGATGTGGCCAGAGCCCAGCCCCAGCTGCCTTTTCCTTGGGAAGCTTTGGCTGGCATAAACCAAGACCTGTAAATCCACCATGTGGATGACACAGGCTGTGTGCCCAGTCCAGGCTCCAGGAGCAACAGAAGAGGAGGGAGTTGCTTAGTGACATGACACAAAGGGTGTCTTTGATTCATCGCCCAGATCCAGCCCCAAGCCTATGGCCAGCAGTGAGTAACTGCTGCACATGGCCAATATAACCCATTTAAAAATGTCACTTTGTTGTAAAAAGTAAATGTTTAACATTAAAACACGAACACTGACTCCTAAAATGCCTAGTGCTGGGTGGCTTTTGTTTTTTCATTCTTTCACAAAATCTTCATCCTTCCATGGTGAGAGATTTCCATACGGGATTTATATCCTGTGCTTGTTAAAGTGGTGCCATCTCTTGCCCCAGATAGGGCAGCACATGAACAGAGATTTGCAGGGGAGTTTCTACCTTGTCTGCTAATGCAGAGTATTAAATATACAGTGCGCTTCCGTCCCCGTCCACTGCCCAGAGGGGCTATGAACTCTGAACATAGGAGGTTTCATTTTATTTCCAATTATTCTGGAGTTCAAAATATAAGATTATGTCACTGAAGGTCAAGAAAGACCAAAAACAGCAATAAAGAATTTCACTGGGAGCTGCTCATCACCAGATCCTGTCGCATGGGTCTGGGACCAAGAGGCTCCAGGTAAATCAAGGGTGTGGGTGATGGTTCTTGGGACTGATTCCTTTTGACCTAAGGCGATTCTAATGAGGGTCATCCCAGCTACTACTCTGGGCCTCCTGCCTATTGGCCTTTGGACAGGATGGACCTTGAATAACAAGTAAGTCAAACTTGAGAGATCTGGGCAGGCTTAGACCAGGTGTGGGATGCAGGCGGGTCACAAGGGTCACACTGGGCATGGGGACATGAGGATGCTGGTGGCAGTTATATTCTAATCTTACCCAACTGGAGCATATTGCTGGATTTTTCTTAGGTGTCTGGATCACAGTAGTCATGATACATTTGTTTAGTTAATCAAACAAGTAAACTGGGTGTTGGCCTAAGAGGTTAGGTCTAGCATTTCAGCAAATAAATTTTACAACCTCAGACCAGTCTCTTAACCTCTCTGTGCACAATTTTATGTTATTCTTGTCATATTGTTTGGCATTAATTAGGATGAAGGTGGTTATCCTTGATTTACCAATTAAAAACAGAGAAGCAGCTTACAGATGTTTTGTTGTTTGTTTTTGTTTTTGTTTTTGTTTTTAATCACACAATGAATCAGTGATGAAGCCAGGATGAAAATTCTGCTTTCTGGTTCTCAGTCTAATTGTTTTACACTGCACCACACTGAGTGTTTAAACCCTGTGTCACGAACCCAGATGCAGCATGTACACGCCTCAGGGCCAGCACTCAGGTGGGGGAGCCTAGGACATTTGTGAGGCCCTCAGAGTGGGTGCCTCTTAAAAGTCTGTGCTCGAGGTGCTTTGCTTACTTCTCACTTCTCCCAGCCCCAGTGATCACACATGTGAAAGCATGAAGGAAAGGGTAGTGCTCACAAGAAGGATTCTAGGGGCGGCTGGGTGGCTCAGTCAGTTAAATGTCTGACTGGCTCAGGTCGTGATCTAACGGCTCATGGGTTTGAGCCCCACATCGGGCTCTGTGCTGACAGCTCAGAGCCTGGAGCCTGCTTTGGAGTCCATGTCTCCCTCTCTCCCTGCCCCTCCTCTGCTCTCTCTTTCGCTCTCGCTCTCGCTCTCACTCACTGTCTCAAATATAAATAAACATAAAAAATAAGCAAAAAAAAAAAAAGGATTTTGCAGGTAAGCTCAAAAGAATTCATTTTCTCCAGGCTTGGTATCTGGATGACAGGACTCTCTTAGAACATAAAGGTGGGAAGGAATTGCTTTCTCAGGTAAGCTAAAAAAGAAAAAAAAAAGCAAAACAAAAACAACAGTAACAACAACAACAACAAAAACATGCACGCAAAGACTGATCTATGCTGAGTGAAGGGTATTCTCTCTCTACCTTTCCTTAACCAAGAGACTGGTGACACTTGCTAGTAGCTCTTGATCAGATCTGTCCCTCTCACAACATGGATGAATCAGAGGATGGGGAACTTCCCACATAACTGATCCGTGTGGATTGCCACCACCCAAAGTCTGTATATTGGGACACTTTTGATTCCAGTGGTAGAAACCCAACTGGAACCATCTTAGGCACAAATGCGAATTTACTGAATGAATGCTGAAATGTTGTATACAACTAAAGAGGAAAGGCGCCTCAGCAATCATTGAAATGAAGGACTTCATTGACTTCAGGAGTTTTTCTATCTCTAGCTTCTACTTCTTTCCTCTCTCTTGTGATAAACGGATTTCCTCTGCAATGAGAAAAAATAGTCACAGAGTTCTTAAGTCTCACATTCTGGATCACACCATCAGCAAAGGAGTGACCTTCGTCCCTTATATCCCAGGGAAGGACTTGGATCAGCCTAGCTTGGTCAGGTGCTCATCCTTGGATGGAGTAGTGAACACAGAGTCAGGGTCCTATAGAACCAATAAAGCCTTTGGGGCCACCCCTGTGTATGAGAGCTTTCCCAGAGAGTGGAGACCCTTGCAAATTGGGCACCCAACCCAGAAGTGCTTTCTATAGCCATACCCATGACTAGCAATGGTGAAAGTTTGGACACTCTACCTTGTGAGACTCTAGCACGGCAATGATTGTAAAACCTACTTTAGTAGGTGAAGAGGGTTACCTACAAGAGGCATATATTTCGTAGTCTCTGCTGAGAGCTTCTATATTACTTCCTTGGATGTCTGTGAATCACCTGGACACTTCAATAGGAACTGGTCTGCTGAGTCAAGCACACTCATCAAACAGCCATAATAATCCTTCTCATGAATTCCGAGATCCTTTATTGGAGAAATAATATAAAGCTCTGACCTATTTCTAGAGGTGATACTGTGAAATTCTCAAGGGAACTTGTTGGCTCTAAAGTCCAGAACCTGCTGAGGGTATCCCCTAGACTTTGCCACCTCCCCTGCAAGGTGACAGTACTTGTCTTAGCGTCAGGAAAACCCTTCATCCCCTGGGCTGGAGTTCTCTGTGCTGTTTCCAACGAAGTGGCAACCCACACCTGCTCAGAAGGTCCACAGAATGCTTCCAGCCAGATGCCTACCACTGCTTGTCTTAGATAATTTTTCATTAGACCCAGGAGATCAAAGAAAATAGGAATATGTTCTCCAAAAATTGGGGTTCTGGAATTCAGTAGATGGGAAGGCACAAAGTCCCCTTTGGAGGAATATATTCAATGAATCCAAAGAAGGAATATTAGAGGTAGTACAATTAGCTGGAAATAACACAGATTTATTTTTTTATGTTATCTAAATTTTAAAAGCAAAAACAGTTGTAGGCAAACTTGGATAAGAGAGAAATTCACCTGTAATTCCTCCATGATAGTATTGTGGTGGCTTTTCTAGTCTTTCATATAAATGTACATGGCATCCATGATCCACATGGTAGTGGGCATGAGGTGACCATGCTGGTTGGTGAGCCGCTCCTAAGGAGATGTGTATGGCATTACACACAATGTGGAATGGAAAGCCATCTCCAGGTTGAACCTTGAAAGTCACAGTTCTTGTCAAAGGAAGTTTAGGTATTTCCTTCCCCTGGGACCACTTAAGGACACCAAGGGGCATACAGATGCTTTTACAGTACCTGGGGTCATACAGAAAAGCCGTTCTCATTCTTGGGATTACCAGAAAGAACAGGTCACCCAGCATTATACAGGTCATTTTGTAGAGAAATCAGATCTTCCAAGTAAATCAACTAGTGCTTAAAGATTCTACTTTGAAATGGTTTAAGCAAAGACTAGGAACTTTCTCTGATAAGAAATGTGGGTCAAGGGCACCTGGGTGGCTCAGTCAGTTAAGTGTCTGTTGTCAGCTCATGATCTCATGGTCTGAGAGTCTGAGCCCCGCGTCGGGCTCTGTGCTGACAGCTCAGAGCTTGGAGCCTGCTTTGAATTCTGTGTCTCCCTTTCTCTGCCCCTACCCCTCTCATACTCTGTCTCTCTCTGTCTCAACGATAAATAAACATTAGAAAAATAAAAAAATAAATAAATGTGGGTCAGGCAGTATAGTATATGTGGAAGGGGATCTACAGAGCATAAACTAAAGCAGGGTTCAGATAGAGGCAGACCTTGTTTCATTACTGACTCTAATGTTTTATAGCTTTTTGGTATGTATGTATCTACCATAAGCAATTTTGGTTTAAAGCTTAAAATTTCTTTTACAGTCTTAACTAAATCCTTTGCTAAAGACTATTTCTGGCATCATTAGGTGCTTAATTCAGGTGACTTGTATTAGGTTATCAAAACCAGGTAAACAAGCAGTATATTCTCTACCCATCCTGCAAAACTGATTGAGCAGAAGTTCATTCTAATGTGGGGAGTTACAGGTTCCTCTGGACCGCTCACAGAGCACATAGACCCTGGTCCATACTTCCAGAGATATTCATCTGAAGGCCATGAACCTTAGAAATCTGTTGTGCTATGTTACAGACACTACAGCTGCTTGTGTTTCTTTGCATCGTTAGTTTCTACTCTTCACTCATATGAGAGGGGGCCAGGAAAGATGAATTTTATAATAACTATATGTATATATACAGATAAACCCATAAATATATGTATAACTATATGAACGCCACCAGCGATGCAGAGGAAAAGAATCAAGAATCACAACCATTTGGTGCCAGATCTGTCTCCAGTTGGAGATAAGGAACATCTGTTAGGGCTGGAATGTTTAAAATCCTTCATTTGTATGACTGGTAATGTACACATTGATACATACTTTATATAAACAACATAAATATATGTGTATATACAAACATATGTATGTACGTATATGTGTATATGTATATATGTAATGTACTTCATAAAAATAATTTTAACCATTGCATAATGTTTTAGCTGGTGAATTTAATTTACCTAGCCACTCCCTTCTTAGATGCTTATGTTGGTTTTTTGTTGTTTTTATTGTTGTTGAAATGAAACTATAATTTTTCAACATTTGGCTTTTTATTTCCTTTGAATTATATTCTCTAATGGCTCATATCCTAAGGTATAAATTTTGATTTCAAGGTCTTTGGTCTGCTGCTAAGTTGGCTATGTGATCTTGATCAAGTCATTTCACTTCTTTTGGTCTGTACATTGAATGATTGAGAGTTATGGTCCTTTCTAGATCTGAAAGGCTGTGATCTTGGGGGCAGGTCAGCAAGGCTTCTCTGTTGTGCAGTTCTAAGACATCACTGGGACCTAGGTTCCTCTTGGAATTGTACAGTGCACGGCCAAGCAGACGTATCCAATGGCCCTGAGCATATAGCTTTTTCTTCTTAAAAGTTCTCCCGGGTAGTGTATTCCACATTGCTGATCCACACTGGGTTTTACTGCCGGTCAGTGATATCTCCAGCCCAGCAAACACCCGTTCACAGTAAGTTACTGATTTGCCGCTTCCAGGCCCTGCCTGTCTTCACCACTTTCATTTTTTTCCAGCTAGTTAACCATCTTCTTCCAAAAGCAGTTGTCTGGGACATTACCACCTGCCTAACCACTCCCACCCCCTCCCAATCTACCAGGGTTCTAAGAGAACCCACAGAGACAACACAGAGCTAAAGCAATGCTGCTTAAACTTGAAATATTTCCTAGAGAGCTTTTTTTTTTTTTTTTTACTTTATATACTTATTTTAAGAGAATGCACAGGTGAGGGGCAGAGAAAGGAAGAGAGAGTGAATCCTAAGCAGGCTCCTCGCTGTCAGTGCAAAGCCTGACACATGGGGCTTGATCTCATGAACCATGAGATCACCACCTGAGCCAAAATCAAGAGCTGGACGCTTAACTGACTGAGCCCCCCAGGCGCCCTCCTGGAGAGCTTATTAAAACAAGTTCTTGGGCCTCTAATCCAGAAATTATGATTCAATAGTTCTGGGGTGTAGCTTCAGAAATTGCATTTCCACCAAGTTCCCAGTTGATGATGATGATAT
Source organism: Crocuta crocuta (assembly GCF_008692635.1). Classification (NCBI taxonomy): domain Eukaryota; kingdom Metazoa; phylum Chordata; class Mammalia; order Carnivora; family Hyaenidae; genus Crocuta; species Crocuta crocuta. The sequence continues at coordinate 3,260,369 of NW_027532613.1, read as the reverse complement.
CAGTGATACGACATTTTTAGTAAAAGTAGTCTAAAGCAATCTAAATCACTAAAGAGTGACCTTTTGAATTTAGTTTCTGCTTCTTCTATTTCCTACTGGCCCTCTTTCAAGGTTAACCTTGTGTCTATGGAGTAGGAGCAGAATATTTTCCTGCTCCTGAGGTCAGCTTTGCTTAAAGATTTCAACAAGGCCAAATACATGCAGTTGTATCCAGCCCTCTCACAACTGGAGAGATCCATCCTGCTGGCCTCACAACAGCCATCCAGCTGTCAGTGCTTTTGGCTAATGGCTCCTTGTTGGGGCAGTTTCCTGAGGTTTCTGTTAATCCCGCTATTTGAAAAGAGCCAAAGCCCCCATGACAGCAATTTTAAAGCTAGTTGCTTTTGGGTTTATGAAGTTAGACTTTGCAAGGAAGACAGAGGCAGCAGCATCTAATGCTGAAGAAATGGCCCTAGTGGAAATGAGCCAATGCCCATGGTAGCGCCATATTGATCTCTGTCTCTGCTGGAATACCCACTTCTCTCTCTGATGGCTGCCTCTGGTCTATTCCAAATACCACCAGAGCAAATATTAATCTCCTTCTAGTCTGAACCCAGGTTCGGAAACCCTCTATTTGGAGAAATCAGATGTAGTACCTCCCCTATTAATTGCCTAGCTAGTATTTATTTCCTATCTTATCCCCTTCCTCTATCCCAAGAAGATACCTGATTTTATTTATATTCATAGTCTCTTCTGTTCAGTCATATGCTTCAAGGAGCATATGCACTTGCAAACCCAGTCTTGATTGTTTTAAGCTAGACATGGTGGTCTTATTTACCATATTAGTTGTTGGTTTAGGCATCTGCATGTGACACAATTCTGGCCAATGATATTTGAACAGAAATCTGGGGACTTCTGGGAAAGTTTCTCTCACAAGAAATACACATTATGGAGGTTTTCTCAAACACATTCCTTTATACGTTGACATGTCAGATGTTATCACTGAACTGCTTTAACTGTCTTGTGACCACAAAAGAAGCTAATCTGAGGAGAAAGCTGACCTACTGAAGATGGAACAGTACCAAAATGGCAGAATTTAAGTTCTTGAGCCACTGAATCCTCCTACCTTACACTTTCTCTTAGGTAAGAAAAATATTTTATTTTTGTTACTTTGAATCCAGGATCTCTGCCAGTTTTAGCTAAAGGATACATATAATATTTTTAAAGAGAAAAACATTAACATCTGAGAAAACAAAACAAGATGGAAAAATCCTACATATACAGATAAGAGCTTTATAGGGTTCAGATTTCTGATTCACCCTAAAGGCAGACTTATGTCACAGTTCACAGGACATCTGACTCTGCTGGTCCTTCCTCAGCCATCCGGACCACAGACCCAGGAGGAGACAGCTTAGGGTAGGTAGGAAGAGACAGGCCAGCCTGTGGGAGGTTCAGCTCCTCTTAGACCCAGCTTCCTAGTCCTTTCTCAGAGCACACTTGTACCCTGACCGTAGGGTTTGCTCTTAAAGGTCTCTGCTCTAGCTGCCCCTGTAGCCTGAAGGCATCCGGCATATACATCTCTGGCTCCTGAAGTCCTCTCCCTGGGCTTCAGGTCAAGTGCACTGACCCTGAAGAGAGCTCCTTTGTTCTTCTGAAAGTTTCTGTAAACAGTTGAAGACCTGCTGTAACCTGTTATTCATTCAGTTTTCAAATTGTTCAGTCAATATTCAAATTGTTCAGTCAATATTCAAATTGTTCAGTCAATATTCCAATTGAAGCATATATATGTGTGTGTGTGTGTGTGTGTGTGTGTGTGTGTGTGTGTGTGTATATGCATATATTGAAAAGCAGCAATTCCCCTTTCCTATGGGAAGTCAAACCCAGCTCATCCAAAGTGGAACCTGGACACAGAGTCATGTCTGCATTTGAGGGGAGATCACTGTGCCTCACAGTCTCTGACTCAGGCACCACAGAGACTTTTCTCATTGACCTGGCTGCCACCACCACACCCATGGCTGGGCAGGAAGGTATGGCTCTCTCTCTGAATGAGGACATGGCCCATTTTTAATTACCCATAGTCCCTGTGAAATCAGGCTAGAACATAAAGCTCAAAGAGAACAGAAAGGAAACAGAAAATAACATGACATTAGAAAACCAGTTCGTAAGGCATAATTTATTCAACTTCTATTTGGGTCTTGCCCTTAAACTCTTCATAGATCAGTGGAAGACACACATGTACACCCAGTTTTAGTGTTGGGAATCTCAGAATCATAGACTCCTAGTATTCATACCCCCCACACACACCCCAATAGTCTAAATGACAGTAGTCAACATAGTAGAAGTTCTTTCTCAGAAGCCATTCTCACCAGATTCCCCAAAGTGGAAATATATTTCTGAACCACCAACTATGAGAAGGAGAAGATTTGATTTGAGTTATAATGCCCCCCCCTCCAATATCTCTAAATCAAGGCTGCAGTAGCATTGTGTACAAAAGAAAGGAACAGAAAGGAGTGTAAAATTATTAGGGGTAAAAGCTGTATTAGTTGATATAAGACAATTATTGTTTTTTTTTTTTTGTTCTGTTGCAAAGAAAATGATATTTGGACTACAGTCTTGAAGGATAACAGTTTCTAGAAGAGCAGTTTATATCAACTAGTTCCCGAGCTTCTTGAAGAAAGGACTTAGCCACTTTGTCTCATGGTGAGCAAATTAATGAATGGCAGAAGATTTATAAAAACTGGAGAGAAACCATGGGATAAATTAATATGTTTATAACCATATTTTAATACAAAAGTCAATGAGATACCAGAGTCAAATTGGAGGGGTAGTTTGGAGTAGTTAAAAACAGATAATCCATTTCTTGAATTCTTCCAGAGAATAAAAGGAAAGAGAACTTAACTAGCTTTAGAAACCAGTATAATCTTGATACCTAAACTGACAAACATTGAACAAGACAAGAAAATTATAGACCAATTTTATTGAAAGCATACATGCAAAAATTTCTAAGTATAACATTAACAACTTGAATCCAGTAGTTTATTTTTTAAATAAAAACTACTGATCAAATATAGCTTATCCTAGAAATTCAAAATTGCCAGCATTAGAAAATCTATCCATAAAATTTACATTAATAGAAGAGTGAAAACATATAATCATCTCAGTAATAAGTAAAGAAAAAGAAATCTTACAAAAAGTTCAAAATAAATCATTTTTTAAAACTTCTAGCAAATTGGAAATAAAATGGAATTTCTGTTTGCAAGCTCTTAACCTAATATAACTTAATTTTAATGTAACCAATTTGTAAATATTCAGTAATCTTATACTTATCATCTAGGAATATGTAATAACTAGCTGAGTATTTGTCTTTTGAAAGCACGTAAATCAGCATTCTGCTTTTCAAATGTTCCACTTAGATTGCCAACCAAGCCTGTACTTTCTATATTCCACCATTATTTCTAGCCATGGCTGTATTAAAGAATATGGAACTTAAAATTCATGTTTCCACACATCTAGTAAATCATTTAACACTATGAAAAGAGTCTAAAAAGTTTGCTGGAGAAAACATCAAAATACAGAGATCAATACAATTCATACACATTAGTGACTAATCAATTAATGAAATGCAGTAGAATAATCTTATTGTCCATAGCAAAACAAATATAAAGTTACCTAGAAATAAAAATGACAAATGATGGGTAAGATCTGTGGAGAAATATTTATAATTGTTATTAAAGGACAAAAAAGAAGCCTTGAGTAAAGGAAGAGATGTAATACTTCTTTTGGTCAAATTGCGTCTCTCAAAAATGTGTTCAAGTCCTCAAGATGTGAGTACCTCAAGATGTGATTATATGGGGCCATTATAGGTGTAATTAGTTATGGTGAGGGAATTTTGTAGTAGGCTGGGTCCTTAAACCAATGTGATTGGTTTACTTAGGAGAGAGAGACACAGGCACTTGATGCATGATACATGTGGGATTATTAATAATGAAATATGTGAATTACTTTGTAAATGAAGTTGAGACAATTGTTTATACCTGATAAAGGACATATGCATACAACCTGAACTCTATCATTTAAAGCTGCTGGGAGAAAATATGGTAGATTTTTTTTAAGACCTTTGCATAATGAGGGATTTTCTTAGCACACACAAACACACAAATTTTTTTAAAGAGTGGAATTTGACTATAAAACTTAAAACTTCTCTATGAGAAAAGATGCTACAAAAATTTTAAAATATGAGCACACAGGGAGGAAATATTTATGACACATAAAATAAGTAAAAGAATAGTGTCTAATATATAAAAAATATTTCCTAATCAATAATAAGATAACCAAATCTTTAAAAATTATTGAATAACTGAAATATGCCACTTATACAATTTTTGAATTTGGGCTAAACTCAGTAGTAATCAGGGAAATTCAAACTTAAAAACATATACCATTTCACCCATCAGATTACAAAAATTTTAAAGTGTGTGGTTATAAAGCTAGAGGATAAGTGTGATGTATTAGTTTTTTATTATTCCCATAACAAATCACCACAAATTTAGTGGCTTTAAACAATCCCAAATTATTATCTTTTTTTAAAATTTTTTTAAATTTATTTCTAGGAGAGAGAGAGAGACAGCGTGAGCAGGGGAGGGTCAGAGAGAGAGGGAGTCACAGACTGAAATAGGCTCCAGGCTCTGAGCTGGCAGTCAGCACAGAGCCCGACGCGGGGCTCGAACCCACGAGCCACGAGGTCATGACCTAAGCGAAAGTTGGATGCTTAACTGACTAAGCCACCCAGGCGCCCCATATTATCTTACAGTTCTGCAGGTCAGAAGCTTCCTACAGTTTTCTGGGCTAAAATTAACGTGTTGGCAGCTATGTATTCCTTCCCTGAGGTTTTAAGAGAGATAGTTTCCTTTTAGGGGCGATAGTTGCGTTTTCCGCTTCCAGAAGCCTCTCTCTGATCTTTGTACAGTTTCTCCATTTTAGAACTAGAGACAGAGTGTCAAATTCTTCGCATGCTGACGTTTCTCTCTGAACACAGCCAGGAAAGATTCTCTTTTAAGGACTCATATGATTGAATCTGGTCCCCCTAGATAATTCAGGCTCTCTCCCCATCTCAAAGTTAGCTGATTAGCAACCTTAATTGCGTCTGAAACCTTATTTTGGTTTCACTGCAATGTTGATTATCAAAATCAAGATAATGAACATATCACTCCCAAAAGGTTTCTTACATTCTTTTGTAATGCTTTTCTCCCACGCCGCCACTCCTGCCCTTTCCCTCTCTAAACAACCACTGATCTGCTTCTGTCATTATAGCTTAATTTGCATTTTCTAGAATTTTATACAGATGGACTTAATGCAATATGTAATCTTTTTTGTTTGACTTCCTTCACACAAAACTATTTTGTGATTCATGATGTGTGAATCAATAGTCCATTCCTTTTCAATGTTGAGTAGTTTTCCATGGAATGCCGCAATTTGTTTATGCATTCTTATGTTGATGGACATTTGTGTTGTTTTCAGTTTTTGGCCACTATAAATAAAGCCTCCATGGTTATTTGTGTACAAGACTTTGTATGGACATAGCTTTTATCTCTCTTGGGTATGTACCTAGGAGTGAAATGGCTGGATCATATGGTAGGTATATGATTAACTTTTTTTTTTTAAGTTTTATTTAATTCCAGTTCCATAGTGTTATATTAGTTTCAGGTGTACATGTGGTGAGTCTACAATTCCATACAACACCTGGTGCTCATCACAACTGCACTCCTGTTAAACTCATCCTTCCATTGACCTCCCCCTCCCCCGCCCCCCCTGTAACCATCAATTTGTTCTATATAGTTAAGAGTCTGTTTCTTGGTCTCGCTGTCTCTCTCTGTCTCTCTCTTTTCTTTTTTGCTTGTGTGTTTTGTTTTTTGGGTGAAATCATATAGTATTTGTCTTTCATTGACTGACTTACTTCACTTAATATAATACTCTATCTCCATCCATGTGTTTGCAAGATTTCATTCTTTTTTATGGCTGAATGATATTCCTGTGTGTGTGTGTGTGTGTGTGTGTGTGTGTGTGTGTGTGTATGTGTATGAATGAGAAATCTAGTTCCTCCACATCCTTCCAAACACTTGGTGTGTATGTGGTCAGTCTTTTTAATTTTAACCAAACAGATGCGAACTTCATTATAGTTTTAATTTGTACTTCCCTAATGACTAATATGTTGATTGACTTGAATCTTCAAATCTGTTGAAATTTGTTTTATGGTCGAGAATACAGTCTGGCTTTGTAAATGTTCCATGTGCGATTGAAAGGAATGCGTATTCTACTTCTGTTGGAGTGTTCTATAAAAGTTAGATTAAGATGCTTGATAGTATTAACTTTCTTATAGTCTATCAATTATTGGAAAGGGTATGAGATTTCCTATTACAATTGCATATTTGCCTACAATTCTTTCAATTTTGGATTCATGTGTTTTAATTTTCTGTCATTAGGTATATATATATTAGCATTATGTCCTCTATAAAAACTGACCCATTTATAATGATAAAATGACCTTTCTTTTACTCCTATTAACATTCCTTGCAGTGAAGTCTATCTTGTCTATTAATATAGCTATTCCATTTCTGTTTTGATTGGTGTTCATATGATAATATCTCTTCCATGAAATAATAATGAATGAATAATAGGTTATTTTAAACCTATTTTCTCATTATATTTAAAGTCAGTTTCTATGAAGCAGCGTGTCGTTGGGTCTTGCTTTTTTAATCCCATCTAAATCTCTTTTTTTTTTTGAAGTATAGTTGACACACAATGTTACATTAGTTGCACACATACAACATAGTGATTCGACATTTCTATACATTATGCTTGTGCTTGCAGCAAGTATAGCTACCGTCTTTCACAATACAGTGCTGTTCCAATATCACTGACTATATTCTCTAGACCATACTCTCTCTGCCTTTCAGTTGGAGTTAGACCTTACTTAATGTGATTATTGATACAGTTAATTTAAAAAATTTTAATGTTTATTTATTTTTGGGAGAGTGAGAGAGAGACAGAGTGTGAGCGAGGGAGGGGCAGAGAGAGGAAGACACAGAGCCCAAAACAGCCTCCAGCTCCGAGCTGTCTGCACAGAGCTCAATGTGGGCTCGAACCCACAGACCGTGAGATCATGCCCTGAGCCTAAGTCGGATGCTTAACTGACTGAACTACCCAGGTGCCCCTTGATATAGTTAAGTTTAAATCTACCGGCCTGCTATTTGTTTTCTGTTTGTCCCATCCGTTGCATTTTTTAAAACACTTTCTTCTTTTGAAGACTTCTTTTGATTAATTATTTTTTAAATTATTCTACTCTATATATTTTACTGGCTTTTTAGCTAGAACTCACTGCGGGTGATAGCACACCACTTTGCCTGTAGCAGAAGAGGCTTCCAGCTGTATTTCCATTTCTCCCCCTTCTCAATTGTGGGCTATTTTGTCATACATTTTACCTCTGTGAATGTTATAAACTGCTCATTATGTAATCATGACTATTGTTGTTTAAGTAGTCAATTACCTTTTTAAAACATTTTTATTTGTTTCTTAAAAGTCTGGTATAATGAACACACAGTGTTATGTTAGTTTGAGGTGTACGGTCTAGAGATTCAACAATTCTATACATCACTCAATTATCTTTTAAAGAGATTTTCATAAGGAAAAGAATCCTTTGTGTTTTACCCACCAGGTTATTACTTCCATCATTCTTCATTCCTTTGTGTCGATATGGATTTCCACTTGGAATCATTTTCCTTCTAACTCAAAGGTGACCTTAAACATTCCTTGTGGTGTGTATCAGCTGTTGATGAATTCCTTCAGCTTATGAATGACTGGAAGTGTTTGTATTTTGCCTTCGTGTGGGAGAGAGATTTTCACCCAGTGCTTTGATGATGTTGTTCCACCGTCTTCTTACCTGCATTGTGCTCTTCAAAACATCTGATGTATCTATCTCTGTTCCTTTGTACATAGGTATCTTTTTCTCTGACTGCTTTTACAATTCTCCTTTTATCACTAGTTTTGAACAGCTGGGTTATGTGCCTTGGTGCTGTGGTCTTCATGTTTCCTGTACTTGGGTCACACTGAGTTTGCTTTATCAAATTTAGAAAAATTGTGACCATTATTTCTTCAAATATTGTTTACTCTCACCCTTCTCCTTTGGAGCATCTAGTTCTGTCAATTATACGTATGCGAGGCTGGTTGGATTTCTACAGTTCACTGATGCCTTGTTCGCATCATGATAATCTTTCTTCTGTTTGTGTTCCAGTTTGATAGTTTTTATTGCTAGTCTAATATTTTATTCTGTAATTTCTAATTAAAAATTTTTAACGTGTATTCAGTTTTGGGAGACAGAGAGAGACAGAATGCAGATGGGGTGGGGTATATAGAGAGAGAGACCTAGAATCCAAAGCAGGCTCCAGGCCCGACATGGAGCTTGAACCCACAAACCATGAGATCATGACCTGAGCCAAAGTCAGATGCTTAACCAGCTGAACCACCCTGGCACCCCTGCAATTTCTAATTTGGCATTAACCCCATCTGGTGTATTTTTTATCTACTACCTTGGAGTGTTCATCTATAAAAGTTTGATATGAGGCTTTAAAAATATTCCCATGTCTTTATTCCACATATTCAATATCTCCCATAGCTTTTTTTCCTTATTCTGGCTTTTTGAACATATGGAATACAATTATAAATGCTGTTTTAACATTCTTGTCTACTAATTCTAACATCTATGTCAGTCCTGGCTTGGTTTCAATTGATTGATTTACCTCCTCATTATGGGCCAGATTTTTCTGCTGCTTCTCATGCTTGGTAACTGGTTTTGATAGACTATTGTATAGAGCAATTTTATGTCCACAAAAAATTGAGATGAAAATATAGAAATTTCCTCTATACCATCTGCCCTCATGGATGCATAGCCTCCCCCATTCTTAGTGTCCTCCCCCAGGGGGGTGCTTGGTTACAACTAATGAAGTTACACAGACACAGCACGATCCCCTCAAGTCCATAGTTTACTCTTCACTGGTTCGTGCTTACTGTTATACATTCTGTGGGTTTGGACAAATGTACAAAGGCTTATATCCATCATATGGTATCACACAGGGCAATTTGATTGCCCTAAAAATCCTCTGTGCACTGATTATTTACTCCTTCCCCTGGCTTCAGCCCTGGCAACTACCGATCTTTCCACCATCTTCAAAGTTTTCTCTTTTCCAGAACACTATATGCGTGTGTGTGTGTGTGTGTGTGTGTGTGTGTGTGTGTAGTTTATTTTTGAGAGAGAGAGATAGAGCACAAATAGGGGAGGGGCAGAGAGAGAGAGGGAGCCACAAAAATCTGAAGTAGGCTTCCGGCTCTGAGCTGTCAGCACAAAGCCTGATGCAGGGCTCGAACTTGGGAATGCGAGATCATGACCTGAGCTGAAGTCAGATGCTTAATTCACTGAACCACCCAGATGCCCCCAGAACATTATATTTTTGAAATCGTACAGTATGTAGCCATTTAAGCCTGGCTTCTTAACTTAATATGAATTTATAGTTCCTTCGTGTCTTTTCATGGCTTGATAGCTCATTTCTTTTTAGCACTGAATCATATTCCATTGTCTAGATGTGCCATAGTTTATCTATCATTCACTTTCTGAAAGACATCTAGGTTGCTTCCAAGTTTTAGCAGTTATGAATAAAGCTGCTATAAATATCCAAGGGCCAGGTTTTTGTGTGGACATGTTTTCATTTCCTTTGGGTAAATAACAAGGTGCATAATTGGTGGATCATATGGTGAGAGCCTGTTTAATTTGGTAAGACACCAACAAAGTGTCTTCTAAAGTGGGCACCACATTGCATGCCTACCAGCAACAAATGAGAATTCCTTTGGCTCCACATCCTTGCCAACATTTGATGTTGTCAGTGTTCTGAATTTTGGTCATTCTCATAGATTGCATTTCCCTGATGACCTAAGATATGGATGCCTGATAAAACTTTTTTTATTGAAAGCCATCCATTGTCAATTTTACCTTCTTGGGTGCCAAATAGTTTTGGATCTCTATAAATGTTCTTGATTTTTTTTCCCCTAGGATGCAGTTATGCTACTTTGACACAGATTAATGCTTTCTGGTCTCATTTTTAAGATTTTTAGCGGGGCCTGGAGCAGCATTTAATTTAAACATAGTACTCACCAATACTAAAGCAAGACTCTTCTGAATATTCAACCCAGTGGCCCATGAATTATCAGATTTTACAGTGTGGCTGGGGGAACTGATACTATTAGAAGCCCTGTATGATCACTGGGAACTGTTCCTTCTAATCCTTTTGGTGATTCTTTCCTGGCCTATGGTAGTTTCCTCACATGCATATACTGGACTCCAGGGAGCCCTCTGCACATCTCCCGAGTTCCCTCCCCTGGGCGCTGGCCTGTGAACTCTGGCCACTTTTGTACCCAGGACTCTCTGCTTCGTGTCCTCAGATCAGAGAGTTCTCTGTTTGTCCTTGGAAGGCAGTATGCTGGGACAGCCTTCGGGCTTGACTCCTCGTTTCCTGTCTCCCAGGGATGACTCCCTTCATTGCCTGATGTTTAGTGTCTTCAAAGTTATTATTTCATACAATTTTTCTAGTATTTAGTTCCTTCAGGCAGGAAGGCAAATCCAGTCCATGGCACGTTAGCTTGACTGGAAGCACAAGTCTCTCTGTTCCACTTTAAATAGGCAAAAAAAAAAAGGTAGTGTGTTTAAATGAACCAATGGTATGCAGTTGGGTAGATGAAATGTAACATGTTGAGATTATGCTCTGTAAGTTAAATGGAATGAATGCATCCATTTTTATCAGTATAAAAGTATATAATGACAGAAAAAATCAAGCTGTGGCATGACATTTACATTATGATCCCATATAGGTAAATTTAAAGCCACATAAAATAGTATTTTTATTATTGTGGATATAAATATATGTTTGGCAAATATGACAAGTGAACTGAAAGGTATATGTCAAATGGATTGTGTGGGATGCCATTGGAATGGTCGACAGAGGGTATTGTTTTCTTCTCTTCGACAATAGCAGCAACAGTGAAAAGGCTTCAAGAAAATATGACATAATGTCCCCCCCTCCTTTGGGCATTGGACTAGTAGGCAGACCCAGGGTCCAGCTACATAAAGGAGTGAACTGTTCTGCTAGAGCAGAAGTGTGTCTGTTAAGCAGGATGGGAGATTTGCCCATGAGCTGAGAATCTGGTTAGAAATGGGTCAAGGGCCTTGTTTTGAAGGACCATTTGTGTGGAACCCTGCTTTGTTTTGTTTGACAATACACGTATCTCACCAGTAAGAGCAGTAACATTTGGTAAAGATACTACTTATGTCTCATTGATAAAATACCAGTTGTCCTTGTCCAGTAATCGTCTCTTTTTAAAATTGGAGATGGGCTTGGAGAGGTTGATGGAAGATGGGGCTGAAGGCCCCTCAAGCTACCTTTGGCGTTGCCACCAAATGATGAATGATGTGTCTGGAGCACAGAAGGCAGGAGGGAAGACCCCAGAGTCCTGCACGCCTAGAGGTTTCAGTAGGAAATGGAGAAGCAGGAAGAGTAAGAGCTGTTTGAGGATTTGTGGGTGACAGCAGCAGAATAGTTCATTCTTTTGGTGCTTGGTTCCCTTCCTTTCGGCTCACAGGGAGCCACACTTGAGTGACATACCCAACGCAGAGTGGGCAAGCAATGTATCCGGAAAGAGGGAGGGAATGCAGAGGAAACAAGGTTATGTTGACCTCATCACAGATAATTTGAGGTGTGGGCGTTCCAAAGGGTAAGAGGAGGGAAGGCCTCTCACTGCAGCTGAATATTCTTTTTATCCCTCGTTTTCTAACCAGAGTGCAAAGTTTTATGCTGAGATTGGTGGTGTCTAATTAGACAATGGGAGCCTGAGGCGAAACCTGAAACCGATCCCTAACAACCAGCATCATCTTGGTGTGATGTAGAAACCACCAGCTAGTGAGAAGAGTTTTCTTCTACCCCACAATTTCAGGCACTGAGATCACTGAGACTGTAATGAACTCACTAATTCCATCTATATTGATTGAGCGCCCACTCCCACCACGCTGCATCTGGGAAACATTATGAGTTTATGGTGAAGAAAACGTTTGAACGTTTCCACCACGAGCTGACTCTTCTCGGGGCTTTGCCAAGAAGGTGTCAGTGTGGATCGGGAAGCTGGTGAGTGTCGTGTAAAGTTTTCGAAAAAAGGGAAAACATACCCTGTTTTTCCCTTCTAGCCTTTGCCTAGGGTTTCCCAACAGCTTTCTTAGAAAAATGATCTTTGTAGGAAGACAGAGTTGTGAGCCGAAGCAATTACAACATTCCCACCCTCCCTTCGAAAGTCAGATACCTAACTTGCCAAGCCATGCCGGGGCGGGGGGGGGGGGGTGGGCAGAAATAGCGCCATCAGGATTTCTGTCATCCATCAGGATTTCTCTGCCACTGCACCCTTTCACTCTTTAATAATTCCAACCTCCTTCATATACTTCCTAGATAATTTTGGGAGTCCACAGAGGATGTCTGATAGGTATTACAAGGCTTCCACAGGCTGGACCTCATGGTCCCTCTGAGGTGGGTCAGGCATTTTCCTCATGGCCTTCATCTAGAGCCGCTGCTGGAGTCCACTGTGTCCACGTGGATGAAGGCTTCTACGGCAGCTACCACTGACCCAAGGCTCTAGTAGCCCCCTGTCCCATGCTATCATGCTATTACCCCCCAAGCCCAGTGCAGATCTCAGTGCAGCTGTGTTTCATGATCACCACCACCATCGTTATCATCACCATCATGCTGACTTCCTCTTCTACAGCAGGCTCCAACGCCAGAGCATGGGCGTGAATTCCAGGGAGCAGATGTAGGCCTGGGCACAGAATCACCCTGCTCTTCTGAGTCCAAGAGAGTCATCTCCTCATGTCCCCTGTGCCTCCTTTCTTTAGGATGAAGTTTTCCCCAAGAGGCTCTTGGTCTCTTGTAAGCAGACCCCAGGTGGCCTTGAGGATCCTTCAAGATGCCTAGATAGGCCCACATCTGGAGTGGAACATAATTGAACATAATGTTCAATTGTCCAGTTGTTAAAATCCTTTAACAAGAACAGATACTCACTGGGGAGGAGGTGGGATGGTTTTTGAGACTGAGGAAAAGAATGATGGTTGGACTTGACAAGAAATAGTTGAAGCTGGAGGACAGGCCAGGGCCAGGCTGAGCTGGGGTGGGAAAGGAGAGAGCCACTGGATGAAGAAGCTGACAGGGCTGATTCCAGAAGCCAATAATAGGGTGTGAAGATGTCAGTAGGCTTATACTCCGATCTCCTCTCCTTCCTTGTCCTCTGTCTATGGAAGCGTGTCATCACTGTGCCCATCATATCTGACCCTTTCCTCATACTGCCACATTCTCCTTCAGACTCCTCCTTCTGGTCCAAATTCCCCTTGCTTCTGGGCCTCCCAGGGGCTTGCCATCATGGAAGAAAGCTAGTTGATTTATCTTTATAGTGTTAATGACTAAAGAAGCCCCTACAATACTTCCTCTTTGGTGGTAGGCATTGGGGGAAGTGGGTTTCAGCCAGGCAGCAGGTCGAAAGGGAGCCAGTTTGGGCCACTGGTGCTTTGGAGCAGATGCTTGGGAGCTCAGATCTGCCAACCATGGGCCCCACCCTCTAGCAGGACCCACCCTCAGACTCTGAGAGACCTGCACCCCAACATGGGCATCCACGCTGAGAACAGTTTCAGGAGATTATACAAAGCTGATCACACTCTCCAGGAAAGCCTATAAATGTTGTTATTTATTGCCTTAAATAACACCTCTCATATATCCTAAGTGCTTTGGAAATATGCAGACACAACACAGCAGGTTCTGGGGGCCCAAGTGATTTTTTATTTAAAAAAATTCTTTTTCCTATTGGTTGCTTACAATAATCTGTTGGAAGCCGAAAATGCAATCAGCTTCCTTGACGAATTAGCCACCTCACCTGCTACACCATGTGGACTGCCGTGTTCAGTACTGGGCCTGCTTAGCTTTGTCAGGTTGATCTACGTGTTGTGTAGAGCTGAGGAGTCTGGCAAAAATTGGGCATTAAATCCACCTTTTTTGTTTTTTAATTTTTTTAAATGTTTTATTTATCTCTGAGAGAAAGAGAGGGAGGCAGCATGAGCAGGGGAGGGTAAGAGAGAGAGGGAGATATAGAATCAGAAGCAGGCTCCAGACTCTGAGCTAGCTTTCAGCACAGAGCCCAACGCAGGGCTCGAACCCACGAACTATGAGATTATGACCTGAGCTGAAGTCGGACGCTTAACTGACTGAGCCACCCAGATGCCCGTAAATCCACCTCTCAATGACCATGATGCCTTTGTCCAAACAAAGGAAGTAGCCTTTTTTCTTTCTGGGGGTTCTCCCTATGGAGTCTCCCTTGGGTAGATTAGAGTATTATACCCTTGATTCTCTTGGAGAGTATCTAGTGGTGATGATTTTTTTAAAACTTTTCTAAAAGTATGAGGTGGCAACAAGTAAGTGGCTACCTCTAGAAAGCCTTTCTTACCCACTCAGTGGAGCTAAGATGGAGACGATGTGGCCTGCTTCCCCCAGTGGGCTTGTAAGGATGCCGATGTATGTAAATTATCAAGCACAGGACTTGGCACAGAGAAGATGCTCAAAAATAGTAGCTTGCCTTTCCCACTAACTTCCCCTATGAGAACCCCCATTAAGCTGAATGATAGTGTAACATTACCCGGCCTCTACCGACCTTGAAAACCAAGCCTCTGAATCCCTTCATACTCAACTTTCATTGGATATTCTCCTACCAGGAGACCTGGGACCTGACTTGGGTTCCTGAGGACCTTTTGCAAGATTCTAGTGCAGAAGAACTCACAGATTTGAGGTGCAGAGGTAGATGAAGACTGATGTATCCCCTCCGCTGCCACATGGCAAACAGAAGAAGCATATACAGATGGGCCATGTGGAGTGTTCTCCCAGTGACTGATGGCAGATGTTGCCAATGATCACTGACATTAATGTCGTAAGGAGGTTTGCTGAGTTCCCTGATGGTGTGGGCAGGTCTGGTAGCTAAGTATGAGTCCATGGAATGGTAATAGGAATTAGAGTAGACTTTGAGGAGAAGGAAAAGGAGAGAACAAGGAGGAGAAACAAGGGGAGAATGAGAAGACCTAATGTTGCTTTAGCCCCTTCTATAAACCAGGCTCTGAGTTCAACCCTCCAAACACCTGATCTCTTTTAAATCACACAAGGCATGTATTTAATATGATATTGTACATAAGGAAACTGAGCTTAAGTCACTTGCTTGAAGTCACTAGCTTGTAAGTGGGGGAGTAGTTAGTTAATGTGAGATGAAGAACCTGACAGAGACCCTGGTGCTCAATAAATGGTAGTTCCTTCATCCATCCAACAAGTATTTACTAAGTCTGCCATACATCAGGCAAGGAGACAGGTCTGTCTGAACAAGACCAACCCAGTCTTCACCTTATGAAATTTATATACTAGTAGGGAAGAGTAACATGAAATCGTTGATTACACAGTTAAATTACAAATGACGGTAAGGGGTTCAAGACAATATGAAGTACTATAACCCTTTCTGACCAGGGAGCTGAGCTCAGAAAAAATGAGTAGGAATTCCTAAGGCAGAGTGTATATGTGTATGTAAGTCTCCATGTCTAGGTCATGTTAAGGATTTTTGTGAACAGTAGAAAGCCAAGAGGTTTCTAGTAGAGCAGTGAATGATCATTTCTGACATGGCCAGTTATTATGACTGGTAAGTGAGAGAAGATTGCCAGGCTTGTTGATAGGTAAGCACTGAAAATGTTTGAATATCAGAATGATACCATCAGCAGAGCAATTTTTAATAAACTTATCCCTAGAGCCATCACACGGATCATTGGTGGGGAGAGAGGTCAGTGAGAAGCCCTTGTCATGACAGGAGATGATGAAGGTCTGAGCTAGGCTGTAGGGTCTACAGCAATAGGGGTGAACAGGAAGAAACAAATGCAAGACACACTTTTAAGGAAGGAGTGACAAGATCTTGAGCTCGGGTAGAGGTTGAGGGTGAAGGAAAGGGAAGAGTAAAAGCCTGAAGGAAGTTTCAGACCTGGATAATTGTTAGAATGAGGGTGTCACAGCCAAGAGTAGACAAGTCAGAAGGAAGAGCTAACTTGAGGAGGAAAATGAGTAACTTAACTTTCCACATGTTGGATCTGAGATGACTGCCTGTCCTTGGAGGACCCGGGAGCCTTGCACCTGCCCCTAAGAAAGATTTGCTCAATTGACTAGCTCTGTAAATGGGGAATAGGAGACGGGCAGAGATGCGGGCAGGGGCAGGCTGTCAGAGCCCACAGAGGTGGGGCAAGGAGAGGCAGGGGGTTGGGGGCTGTGGATGGAATGTTGACCCACCCCTTTCACTGCATCCTCATGGGCCTGTCCCTGCTTCTCTGCTCAAAGCCCTTGGGATGGCTTGTGGGAAGAAGTACCATATTGCCAGGGCGCCTGGGTGGCTCAGTAGGTTAAGCGTCTGACTTTGGCTCAGGTCATGATCTCATGGTTCATGGGTTTGAGCCCCACGTCAGATTGGGATTTTCTTTCTCTCTCTCCCTCTCTCTAGCTCCTCTCCCACTAAGTAAATAAACTTCAAGAAAAAAAAAAAGCACCATACTGCGAGGGAGGTGAGCACAGGACTGGCTGCATCATTTGTGGGATCCAGTGCAAGAGAAATGTGTGGGGCTCCTGGTTCAAAAACCAGGTGGAAGGTCCTATTAAAGATTCTTTAATAGAAAACACTTCCCTCACTCTGTCACGGTGTCACTGACCTGCTATTTCATGCTGTGCCGCCTCGGGCACAGGGGTGCTCCTGGCCAGTGCAGACCCTCCCAGGTGCCTGGGGGCCCCACCCAGTAGCAAGTAGGCATGTGGGGACATGTGCGGCCTTCAATCCTACATTTAAGCGGAAGGCTGAAGACTTTACTAAGAGGCTAGAAAAAGGAATGATCTGGGAACAACATGAAGGAGTGCTTAGACCATCAGAAGGTTGTGGGATGTTGGTTTGGTGACCACTGAAGGTTATGCCACGTCCTCCTGCCGAAATGTTCCTCCTCCTCACCCAGCGTGAACCTTGATCCTTCTCAAGAGCCAGATTTGAGGGGAGCCTGAGTGGTTCAGTCAGTTAAGCATCCAACTTTGGCTCAGGTCATGATTCTATGGTTCGTGGGTTCGAGCCTCACATCAGGCTCCGAAGTCGGGCTCTGTGCTCACAGCTCAGAGCCTAGAGCCAGCTTTGGATTCAGTGTCTCATTTCCTCTCTGTCCCTCCCTTGCTCACACTCTGTTTTTCTCTCTCTCAAAACTAAATAAACATTAAAAAAAATTTTTTTTAAAGAGCAAGATTTGAGCTAGGCAAAATCCAAATAACTAAGAGTTTGGGGATTACGCAGTGCAAATGCCCCAGAAGAATCCAAACCCAGGATCTGTAGATAGTAGTGATGCATGGGCAGGCCTGTGCTGAGTGCTTCGGGGGGCTCTGGGGAGTGGGCCCCACGGCCCTCTAGGATCTTGGGGCAGGGTGTGGGATCAGAGAGGGGAGGGGCTGCATGCCGAGGCCAGGCTCTAATACATGGGTGAGGAGTGGGAAGAAGGGGCCAGGGGACATGGGGGTGACCAGGGTGGGTTAGCCAGTACCAGGCAAGCTCACAGACTCTGGGGTTCAAATTCCAGCTCTACCCCTTCTTGGATGTGACTGCAGGCAACTTACTCAACCTCTCTGTGCCTCCAGCTCCTCACCTGTAAACTGAATGTGACAGTCACACCCCCATCATGGGTTTGTGGGGTGAGGATTAAATGGGCTAATTGTTATAAAGCACTGAGAACCAAATCTTCTACATCATAGGCACCGTATTTTATAAAATGATTTGGTAAATCCTAGAACTAGTGTCAGACTCCATCACTTTGCGGGGAGCACAGCCCACGTAGCCAAAAATGAGAAAAAGAATTCCCCGTCTATAACTTGTAACTCTCAAAAATAGTAATGAGATTAATTTGTGATTTCCAACAGTTTGTATTTTCTCAGTGCTCTTATCCCCATGCGGCTCAGCAGTCTTTCACACCATAGCGCCCTCCACCCGTTCACACCTTAGCCCCTGCCCATGGAACCTCTTTCTCACTCCTTCTTTGGTGGCCACGAGAACGTGCTTCAGTCATTCGCCAAGGATCCTGGCCGCTACACGTTGAAACCCATGGCTACCTTTGCGCCAAGGCCATGCTTCCATGGGCTGCTCCCCACCACTGACCACATGTGGCTGGGATAGCCAGGCAGACCCCAGCCCGGGGGGCAGGGAAACCCTTCGTCAGCCAGCTGTGGCTCAAGAACTCACTGGCTTGGCCGCACCTTCCTTGGACAGCGAAGCCAGCTAGATGAGGTGCTTTCCACCTTCTTTCTTTCTCCCTCACTGGGGCCAGAGCTGCACGGAGTCTGACTGCTCTCCCTGCCTTGTCCGGCTGCCTATTTCCTCCCCCACAGGCATCGCCTTGATAACGTCCACACACATTGGATGCCACCCTGGTGTTTGCTTCTCAGAGGACCTGGACTAGCCTGCCGTCCCGTCTTCATTTACCTTGCAGACCAACTCCGCCTCTCGGGCCGAGTCCTTCCTGGGGCTTCCCCAGCAACGAGCATCTCCGGGGTGCAGGAACTAGCGTGGCACATGGAGACCCCTGCCTGCGGGAGGAGGAGGAGTGGGAAACTGAGCAAAGGGGCCGCCCTCTTACTCAGGTGATGAGGGAGGAATTTACTGGGAATATCTACTCATCCATGAAATTTTATTCCAGGACCGATAACAGCAACGAGCATTTTTAGTCCTTCTGTGTGCCAGGCACTGGGCTGAGACTCTGGCGTTATTTCACGTCCTCTTTGCCACAGTCCTGTGGGTGGGTGTTCGCCCACGTTTTACAGATGGAGAAAGCGAGGCAGATCCAGTTCCTGCCTAAGGTGCCACAGCTAACATGGAAGAGGCACCAGCTTGGGAGTCGGGCCTGTCGACCCCCAAGTCCGTGGTCCTGGAGAGTGTGTGGTGGCCCGGAACAGTGCCCTGGCAGGCTCCGGGACGAGGGCAGCACGTAGGGCGGGCAGCCAGGGCACGGCCCGGGCATGGCCCACCCGCCCCCTTGTGGGCCAGCTTCGTCCCAGCGAGGGGGAAGATCCTGAGCCTGGCAGGGGCCTTGCACCTGCAAGGAAGGCATCGGCTTCAGGCGGAGAGGGGACGGGAAAGGGGCAGTGGATCTGCCGGGGAGCATCGAATGTCCCCCTGGATTGGATCATGAGAAGCAAGTGCTTTTTAAAGGCAGTTGTGATGTGTAGGGGCGCGCTGTCAAGCTGCCCGGTGTTTCAGAGGCTCTCTGCCTCCCTACCCCTGCTTGGGCGTGGGGACAAGGAGGCAGTCTTTAGCCCGTCAGCCTGGGTGCGCTCAGCAGCTGAGGAACTGGTGAGCCCAAACCCCAGCAGGACATTCACAAGCTGTGTGACCGCAGAGGAGTCACTCAACCTCTCTTAGCCTTGGTCCTTCCCTGTGACGTAGAAATAATGCCAAGTCCTGGGCACCTACTCACTGTGAGGTCTCAGTGACCATCTCGGCACGCGGTCCGACACGCAGTGGGTGCTCACGCGCGCTAACTAGTTTCTACTGTTCATTGTTGTTTTCCTTGTTAGCAGTTGTCTGAGAGAGTAAGAGCAGGAGCTGTTAGCATGGAATGGAAGTCAGGCCTCCTTCCAGAGGGTGATGGAGATTGCCCCCCCCCGCCCCCCACGTTGAGTTCCCTCTTCCTCTGGGGCCTCCGGGCAGTTCAGTGCAGCTGCGGGATGGGTTCAGGCATGCCGTCAGGTGACCCCTCACCTGTTCCGTCTCGTGGTGATCCTGCTGGGGACAGTGAGGGCCGGGGGCCCTGCACGCTCCCACCCTCCAGGGAGAGGTGCCTGACTGTGTTAAGCTGCTGGGGGCCTGAGGTGGTTTTCCGGGGCCGTAGCACAGCCTGACCTTCGCCCGCAGCCAAACCTTGGTGAGATTCCAACTGTCTGTGGGTTTAGTGAAATACAGGGTAACGGGAAATAGTGACTGAAGTCCTCAACCCAGACATTCAGGGGTGGTTGAGAAAATGTCCCACACCTTCCGTCCTAGGACCGACGAGCCGGCCGTCCTAGAAAAAGCCCTCAGAGGGACCTGGAAATACCACCAGGCCTCAGGCCAGCCAGCCGCACAGAGACTCTCCAGTCTCCACTGGCTCAGCATTCTCGGGGGAGAGTCGCTGCAGCTCCAGGTCACGTGAGGGCACCCCAGTGGCTGTGTCCGTGCCAGTGAGTGGGGGCTGCATCTAAACTGCTTTGCAAATATTTATTTGTAGAGTTTTTTCTTAAACCGCTGTTGCAGGGGGTGTAATCAGGGAGAGCCACAACTAATCTCCAGAGCGCTGGGAGGCCACAGCCAGGGTGCCAGTCCGAAGCCCCTTCAGCAATGGCTGGGCTCCCTGTTCTCATTCTCTCTAGAGAGAGACACCTTGTGACTTGCCAGGTGCCATTCACTTAGAGCCGGACAGAACTGGGCTCAGATGCTGCGTCAGCCAATCCCTGAGTGCGGGGGGGCGGGTGTTCACTTTGGTGTCGTCCCTGCTCTGTCTGAGTTGGGAGAGGACCCCAGCCTGCCTGTCCGCCATGCCCATGCGATGCCTGCAAAGACAGGGCTCAGACTGGGGTGTTGTGCTCAGAGCAATGGGCAGAAAGGGAAGCGTGAGGAGAGCTATCCCTGTGCCTTCCCTGGGCCCAGCCTGGGGTGTGATGTGGCAGGAAGCCCTGTCCCCCTCAGCCGTGTAGCGAGATGGTCAGAGCCCAGCCTCGGGCATCAGGCCACCCGGGCCAGCCCTTGCTGCTGCCACTCGCCTCTTGTGCGCTACTGGGAAAGTTACTGAATCTCTCTCTGCCCTGGTGTCCTCATCTGTCAGATAGGGATAATGGTAATTCAGAGTTGTTCAGCCATCAAATAACTTAACATAAGAAGCACGCTTAGAGTGCGCCCGGCACACGGCAAGCTCTCTGTAAACGACAGCTGTTCTTATCCGTTATCCAGGAAGGAGCCAGAAGCCCAGTGGCTGCTGTTATTGGGTGCTGTAGAGAGAGAATAAAGGCGTTGTTTCCCCTATACCCATGTCCCTTCTGGGCCACATTCAAGGTTTTTGGGACCCTGGACCAAACAGATCTCAACTACTCTTCGAGGCTTACCTGAAAAGTAAGCCTCTTGCCTGGGTCCATCCTTCAAGGGGACTCTATCCCTAGACTGTACACCCCTAGAGATGATCACAGGGTGGCTGTTGAGGGGATGGGTTTGAACCTGCGGGCTGGGGAAGCCGTCCTGAGGTGCAGGAAACTCTGGTGGTCTGGGATGGAGCCACGGGTGTAAAGAGAAGGGGGCTGGCAAGGGGCCCCTGTACTTTGCTTCAGGCTTTGCAGATTTTAGGGAAGGGAGTATGTAAAGATACAGGGCTGAGTATCCATGTGCAGACTGCCCACCTCTCCCAACATTCTTTGCTACTTGTGCCCTTGGCGTCACGTCAGGATGAAGGCACTGGTGTGAGGCTCTGGCTAACTAGCAGCCAGAGGCAAGGACCAGGCAGCCAGCTTGCACACGCCTGAGCACGCGCTCTTCAGCAGCTCTGGCTGGTGAGGACTCCAGCAACAGGCGCTCCAGGCGAGCTCTTCCAGTCTGTAGGGCTGGACTCACTCCCCCAGCTCTGCTGGACACACGCCTCAGGGACCTGGCAGTGACCCTGGGCTTGGAAACTCAAGATTCCAGATCCCCAAAGTCAGCCTGTTAATCAAGTGCTTTGGGTTGCAAGAAGCAGAGATGCAGTCAGGGTTCCTCAAGTAATCTAGGTATGCCCATGGGAATAAGAAAGAACCCCAGCCGCAAAGCCACGCCCCCCCCAGGTGCCTTCTAGAACCTTCCCTCTGGTGAAGGTAAACAAGCAAGCAGTGCTTGAAGCAGACTCTGGGGTGAGCCAGGCCTGCGGGAGGCTGGAGCTAGAAGGCCCTTTGGAGGCCACAGATCTGCAGCTCCTCGGCGGCACCAGGGCACAGTCACCAGCGTGTCCCAGCTCCCGTCTGTGTCTTTGCCTCTCCCCATGTCCGTCCACTTCTCTTCCTGCTGCTGCCAGGCTTCTCTTTGCTCTGTTTCATTTCTGTCCCCCTTCTGGCTCAGAACTTGGGCCCGCCCAAGGCTCACCACTCTTTCTGCCCAGCCTCTTTACTTCATGACCCTCAGCTTTGGTGTTCATGGCTAACGGCCCAGCTCTTTCCATATTGCTGCAAGTCATTGATCTTTGCGGAGAATTAGTCATGAGTCGGCCATGGACTGGTTACCCTTGGGTCAGATGCCCATCACTCAGCTCTAGTCAGTTGAGGGAGTGTTGTCTTCCAGGGACCATGGCTTCTTTGTGGCTGTGGGAGCACAGGTTTCTGAGGCAGAGCAGACGCCATGACTGATCTGTCCAGAACAGGAAGAGAAGAGTCTGGGGGCCAAGGGCCCTTCTGAGGGCCCTCTGGCTTGCTCCCCTGCTCTGTTCTCCTCTGCCCCCCCACAGCCCCCCATGGCTGTCTGTCTGGGAGGGGAAGGTATCAAGCAGGTATCAGTGAGGAGATCCCTGGGGAGTAGTGGCGGTCCTCATCCCATCCAAACCCCTGACGCTGTCCCCAGGCTGGCTCTTCTCCCCCGCTCTTTCTGTTCTCTTCTGAACATAAGCCACTCGGTTCACTTAATTCCTTTTTTAAACAACAGAATCAACAATACTCCAGTAAATATTTAATGAGTAGCTTCTATGGTGAAGTCTGTCTACTCAGTCCTGGAATTCAGTCTGAAGCTGATGGAAAATCGGAGCATGTGAATAGTTATCACAATTAAATTTCACTCTTTACTTTCATGTGCATCATCTTATGTAATTTTGTTAGCCACAGAGTAGAGTCAGCAGGGAAGACAGGACCATTATACTCATTTCGTGGATGAACAGACTAAAGTTCAGAGAGGCCCGCTGACCTGCCCAGGGTTATGTAGGGAGCAGTAGGGACTCAGAACTAGGACTTGGGTTATAGCCCCTCCCTCAAGGAGCCCTGTAGCGTCTGGCCCTATGGGATGAAAGTCACTTTATGGCTAGGACCTTTTCCTGTGTGGCTTATATCATTGCACACATGGTTTGCACTGACATTTCTGGTTTTGATGCCACATCTCCAAGGCGTACTGTCTCTTCTTGGTGGATGGATGGATATCATGCCTGAGATGTCCTTTCCTGGTGCTGATTTCCCGGCAGGGGCCATCACTTCTTCCCAGTACCCAGGGAATGGCCTTCTTTTCTGTCCTGGTGTTCTTCAGCCCAGCTCTTTCCTGACCATTGTCCTGGACTCAGGCTCTGCCAGCTTGAGTCCCCGGGGAATCATCACTGTTCCTCTGCTGAGAAGGCGCCCCTCCCTCCCAGGCCCCTGCTTGCTGGGAGCCCTATTCCGAGGCCACTGAGCTGGCCTGGCCTCACACTTGTGAGCAGTTGGCGGGGCAGGACTCTGCATGGTTTGATACCAGGGATCCTGGCTGGAGCCTCAGGCCCACAGCTCAGCTGGTCTAGGCGCCATGAGATCTCCTCACCTCCTGAAGTCGAAGGAGAAACTTGAGAATCAAGAACCAGACAGAATCTGAGCCGGGTTCTAGGACAGAAGATAGGAAAGTCAGAGTCTACGGGAAATTTTCTTTAATTGCTTTATAGGATCAGGAGGAGAATATAAAGGAGGAAACTGGAGCTTGGCCTGCCTTGGAGTGGCAGAAGGCAGGTGGAGAAAGTTCCCCGTTAATCAGAGTCTGGTACGAAGCCAGGAAAGCTGGGGTTCCAACTGATTACTGCCCTGATAGTGACTGGGATAGAGAGAGCTATGCAGACAAGTATGTGAACTGTGTATGTGTGTGTGTACAAGCCAGTGATTCCTGGTACCTTTGAGTTTCCTGAGCCTTTGCCTTGGATAAAGGCATCCAAGTGGCATCAAGATTTCCTCTTAACTCCCTAAGTGTCTCTTTCCTGGCCTTTGTGAGGGTAAATAAGATAGAGGTTGATGCCTCTCTCATGTAACTCTCCAAGGTGAATGTTCCCACTGGTTCTGCTCCATGCAGTCATCCAGGGACCCAGGTTCCTTCTGTCTTATTTGGCCAAGCAGCTTTTCTAAACCAGCAGCTCCTAAACTTGACTGCACATCAAGTCCAGCCATGCAAGTCTGGGGAATGGCTGTTGTAGGGCCTTGCTCTCGTCTGCTTGGTTAGAGCTGGGTCACAGGTACGCACAGGCCTGAAAATCACACGTGCAGCTTCCTCTGACCTCTGTTGGTGAGAATGTGGGCATGGCACATCAACCTTCAATTACACTAATATGTGAAAAGTGCTACGATCCTACTCGTACCCAGAGGACGAACCTCGAGATAAGCTATGGGAAATCAGAAGCCCTCTTAGAGGCCATGACCCTTTGTAGCTACATGTGATTTGGGGTTAGCTTGGTTTGTTTCACGTCTAGCTTTGGCCTCTTCATCCAAAGAGTGGAGCTAATAACTGACCCTGAAGTAGAGGGTGTGAGGATTATGCACGATGAGTCTTACCAAGTACTTAATTCAGTGCCTGCCCCTAGTCAGCACCGAATAAATATAAACACCATCATTGTGATTCTGTGGGGTGAGCAAGGACTGCAGAGACTGGAAGCCTTTGTGGGCCTGGGACAAAACCCGGTCCGGGGGTGGGTTTTAGCATCTTCCCTTCGGTTAGTTCGTGAGCAGGATGCAGGCCACCAGGACAGCTGACGGGCAAAGGCTGGTGGTGGTGGTGGTGGTGGTGAGGGGTGTGCATGCGCGTGTGTGCGTGTGTGTGCGTGTATGTGCACACTTATGGGGTGCAAGCAGTGGTAGGAGTATCAGGACCCACCGGGTGCCTGGGTGGCTCCGTAGGTTAAACATCCAACTGTTGGTTTCAGCTCAGGTCATGATCTCATGGTTCATGAATTCCAGCCCCACGTCGAACTCTGCGCTCACTGCAGAGCTTCCTTGAGATTCTCTCTCTCCAC
Organism: Crocuta crocuta; assembly: GCF_008692635.1. NCBI lineage: Eukaryota > Metazoa > Chordata > Mammalia > Carnivora > Hyaenidae > Crocuta > Crocuta crocuta. The sequence continues at coordinate 3,235,243 of NW_027532613.1, read as the reverse complement.
ATTCTCTCTCTCTCAAAATAAAGCAATTAATTAATTAATTTAAAAAACTTTTAAAAAAGTAAGAAGAACCCAGCCATTGAGGAAGAGAGGGGACACACTGTCGGCTGCCTCTGCCCAGAATCTGAAGAGGTAATCTGGCTTGTCTGGGGCCCCTCTGCCTGCCTGACTCCGAGGACTGGGTGAATACTCCCAGAGAGGGGCAGATAGCAAATGTGGGGGAGGGGTACGTGCACAGGGCATCTTGAGTCCATGCTGTCCCCACGTCTGGGCAGTCACAGAAGCCAGCTGGCGTTTCCCAGCTCTGGCTTCGTTTTCAGTAAGACTCAGTGCTGAACTTCTACTAAATCAATCAATCTCTCTCTCTCTCTCTCTCTCTCTCTCTCTCTCTCTCTCTTTTTCCGTTT
>NW_027532613.1:3232471-3234702 GCF_008692635.1 Crocuta crocuta | reverse complement strand
TCTCTCTCTCTCTCTCTCTCTCTCTCTCTCTCTCTCTCTCATTTGCTGCTTCAGACAAACATGCCTCAATATTTGCTATGAATGCCTGTGCTGTTCCCTTCTTACAGAGCTGTTAGCTCTACCGGTACCTTCTAATTCCCAGCTTGTTCTCAGTTCTAGGATCTCTCTCCCTTTCTCCACTGAAATGAAGGGTAAAAAAAAAATCAACATTGCATGAAGGCTCAGGTGAAGAGGGTGTGGAGTTCATGGATCACTATGCATTCCTCGAGCTTTACGGGTAGAAATAGGAACCCTGCGAGCCGCCCACCATCTGCGGCAGAGGCATAGAGCAGACCCACCGGGCCAAGCAGCTAGAAATTTCTATCAGGGCATTTGCAGATGTCAGTTTCAGGGAGAGCAAGGAAAGGAACATGGGACACCTTGGGTCATACTGTCCAGCCCCACTTGCTGCCCCCCAGGTCTGCAGAAACCTGGCTTCAGAGCGTTTTTTTGGTCCTTAAAGATTTTGAGAGGCATTGAGAGGCCTTAGCCCCTTGTTGTTGCCTCTGACAGATGAGAAGATGGTTTCCTTTCTGCCTCCTCTCTTCTCTCCTCCCCAAAGTGTCTCCATAACTGCCACTGTCATCATGCTAGTAATAGCCACAGATGCATTAGCGGCCCTCCTCTCGGTCACATCCCCCTCCGCACTCTCTCCCTCTCTCCAACACCTGCCTGTCAGCCCCGCTCAGATAGTAGACTTCAAACACTCACCAACCAGGAGAGGAGAAACTCAAGGGTGGGGTGAGGAGGGAGATCATCTTTCTCCGTCTGTCGCAGCGCTCTCCAACCCATACACAGAAATACAAATTGTGTTTCCTCTCACCATCTGTGGTCTCAGCAGCCGGCTCTGCGAGGAGGGAAAGCAAAGAAGGAGAAAGGCAGACGGGCGCGGCCGGGCCGGCCTGGGTGAGGGGCCACCGCACGCCCGCTGTGGGCTCCTCGTGCACATGGCATCGGGACCCTCTCCCAGGCTTTCCAGCTGCGGGATCACACCCCCTTGTTAGGAGTTTCTGTTGGATAGGCAGGCAGCTGCTTATAGAGACGCGAGCCTTCAGGGAGCTTGAAGTCTGACCGGGGAGGCAAGCACAGAACAGCAACATGTGCCCGAGGGACGGGCACGGTGCTATGGCATCTCAGGGTGGAAGGGTCACAGGAGCTTGCCCGGAGGAAGTGACATTCTGCTGAGGCTGGAGGGTGGAGCTAGGAGAAGACAGCTGGGCCAAGTGCATGATTAAAAAGCGCCTGAACACATTGGGTTGGGCTTGCTTGGCTTGTGCATGTGGGCGAGCAGACAGGGATGCGGCAGCCATCCAGCCAGAGAGGGCGGTGGCCTGGAGCAGGTGGGGGCCCTGGGGACCACAGTAGGAGAGGAAGGTGACAGGAAGCTGGGAGGCTGACCCAGTAGGACTTGGTGCGTGACCAGACAGCAGGGTAAGAGGGAAGCCCACGTGTGTGGTGTGGGTGACTGTGTAGATGGAAACGCCGTTCTCTTGAGTCAAGAGCCACAGTGGGGGCGGGTGTGGGCATGGGGGTGATTGTGGGTCACAGATGACGTCTTCACCTCTGGCCGCCTGAAGACTGAGCTGCGTGTCGCCAGCCTGGTGGAGTTAGTCAGCGGGTCGTTAGATGAATACAAGTCAAGCCCACTTACTGTTTCAGAATGCGGACCCTGAGTCAGTTCCTGCGTACCTGCGAATCTGTAATTCTGGCCCAGGTCTCTCTTCACGGGCCCTGACGTAGCAGGTCAGGGTCAGGTGCCTCTCCTGGTGTTCTCACACCTCCCTCCTTCCCCTGCCCTAACACCACCCCCATCCTATGAAGCCAGAGGGCCAGAAGTTTGGGTGTAGTGGTCTGTTTCCCTTACTAGACTATAAACTCCACAGAGGCAAGGGCCGCATCTGTCTTGTTTGCTGTGTCCCAATCACCTGTCCCATAAAGTTCTTTCTAATGAGTTTCTGAATGAATGAATGAATGAATGAATGATGAATGAATGAATGGTTTATCAATGGGGTGTACACCTCCGAGGGAAAGAAATCAGTTCAAAGCTTCCACCGTCCTATCTCTACCTGTCCTTTTCCCAGAGTGTCCTGACTAGTCTCTGCATCTCTACTCCTGCCTGACTGCGATCTGTTCTCTATGCAACAGAGAGATCTTTAGAAGATATAAATGGAGTCACATGGCCCCCTCCCCCC
>NW_027532613.1:3143542-3232410 GCF_008692635.1 Crocuta crocuta | reverse complement strand
TCACATGCCCCCCCCCCCCACTCAGAACTCTGTGAGGATTTTCACAGCCCTGAAAATGAAAACAAAACCCTTCGACAAAGCCCATGAGGCTCTGCATGCCCAGCCCTAGCTGCATCTCCAGTCTTGATCCATGCCACGTCCCCTCACTCACCTTGCACCCACCGCACGGGGCATCCTTCCTGCCTCTGGCCATTTGCACATGCTGTTCTCTCTGCCTACAAAATAGCCTCCCTCTCTCTTGGCTCGGCTCACCTTTAGGTCTTTGCTGGTCCCACATTCTAAATTAGACACCAGCCCCCTTTTTCTGCCTCTTAGTATTCTGTTCTTTCCTTCACAAGCCATCAGAGAGGTGAATAATGGAAATGTGTCTGTTTACCTGTTGAAAGTCTGTCCCCGTCCTGTGAGCTCCCTGTCACCTGACCTCTATGATAGGGTCTGGCGCATACCCAGGATTCACGAAGGACCGGATGGATGGAGGGAGGGAGGGAGGGATGGATCAGCTCAGGTGTAGTGGGGAGAAGAGGCCAGGTCAGCCATGACCTGCAGGCCTAGGGAGACAGAGGCCTGACCAGTGCAGGTACTTGCAGGAGGTAGAGACCTGTCTGTCACCCATTTAGTTATGCAGTAGTCCATTCATGGACTTAAACATTTATTGAGTGTCAACTGTACGCGTGGGGCTACACTAGACAGTGGTCACTCAACCAGGGATGAAACACACTAAGTCCCTGGCCCTTTGAAGTTTATATTCTCATGTCCAGAGGAGCGATACAGATAACGAAGTTGTTGAGGGTTTGGGTTAACATGCGGAAGAAAAAGAACAGGATGCTGGTCTGAAGGACGTTGTTTCAGGAGTGCCCGGGCTTGGGGCCTTGCCGGCTGAGATGTTTGGGGGCCATGTTGAAGGTACTTTGAGGGGCAGTGATCTCCCTCTGCTCGTGGCACCACTCAGCTGGCTCTGACGGGCCCCTTTCCTAGGGAGGAATGTGGATGGAAGGTGGAGCAGCCCCTGACTTCAGCCAACGGTTTCCGGAGTCTGTGGGCTCCATCCTCCCCTTGTTTGTTTATGAGGAGCAGAGGCTGGGGCTGGGGATAAACTGTGAGAGAAAGAAACACCTTCTTACACCTCGATCCTTTCACTCTTCCCCTTTTCACCTCTTTGGTGACCTATGAGGAACGGATACATTTAGGTGCCCATAAGGGCAAAACGTTCTTCAAATCACAGGCAGGTGTTTGTGAGTTTTGACAACAAAACCCAACTGACAGATGGGCAGACAGATCTGCTAGGCAGACTAAGTGTGTCATGCACCTGCCCTCCCCACGCCCTTCCCCGATGCATCCAGCCACCCCCCTGCCCTGTGCCACTTCCCTCAGTGGAGAACAGAGAGCGGGAGAGAAGCCGAGCGGGGCAGGAAGGTGCGAGGAGTCAGAGAAGCTCGTGGCCCTCACTGTCCGGTCTGGGAAGGGAGGCAGCACAGTCTCAAGCTACTTAGCCGCCACCCCCCCACCCCGGGCCTCAGCTTCCTCCCCAGAAAACAGAGGTGATGATACAAATAGCAAGTGTTCATTGAGTCCTTTCCAGGACTGGTGTCACTCTAAGGGTATTACATGAGCGATCACCCTGGGCTCCCACAGCAGCCCCGGGACTTGGGGCCAGTCCTCCCCATAACTCTGTGAGGGCCCAGGTCTCCTAGGGTTTGGGGCATGTGTCTAGCGTCACCTAGTTGGCAAAGCAGATGGAGCCAGGATGGGAATCTGGGCCATCCGGCTCCAGAGGCTGCACTTGTAACCGGGATGCTCCCTCATTGGGGTTTGTGAGAGAACTGAACGGAGACTCGGCACTGCCAACGAGAGGCCTGGGGAACAAACATCCCCTCCTCGCACCGCCCAGGCCACGGTATTTCCCCCTCTGCCCTCCAGCACCCCTCACATTCCCTCCCTACGGCTTCGGTCCCTGGGTTTGGCCATTGCTGGCTTACGAATAGGGCTCCTGAAACATTTTTACTCCTGGATTCCCAAAGTGATGAGAAAAACCATGTGTTGCCTCGCATATTTTAAAGTTGACATTTAAAAATTTATTATAAGTTTATATAGTTTTGTTAGGTGATATTTCCAGGTTATTACAAATATTACCATTTCCTAATAAAATGGCTGGTTCACCCAGTCACCGGTGTCAGAAGGAAACTAGACACCATAGCACTTTGATGTCTACCTGCCTCTACTGAACAACAGCAGCAACAGCAGAAAACCCAGCTTTTCTTTAAGAGCCAGAAATGTTTTTATCTTTTTCTCCCTACATTCCACTTTGCTTCCTCATAGAATCTTACTATAATATTATATTCTTATGCCTTAAAGACCTTCATTGATTACCCTATCACATATATATGCAAACTAATTTTTAAAAATTTCTTTTGAGCACAAGACGCTAGGTCATAAAATATTTTTTCTTTATGTTGAAATGTTATGTAATTAGTATTATGTAATCAATCAAAATAACATACACGTATAAAAATTTTAGTGACATATTAAATATACAAAGCAAAATATTTCAGAATATTATCACTTAATGAGAGTCACAGGGCTCCTTTTTACTATTAACTTATGTGTCCACGGGTGAATACTAATTAATGATCCAGCGCTAATAACAGAAGGAGAGGTGTTGAGTCACCAGTAAGTGGGAGACTTCCCTCATAGCACACTTATTAATGATTGTTGTTAAGAGCATTGTTTACAATAAGATCCACAATAGATTTTCATTAAATCAATCTAAGTCTCATAAGCTCTTGGTCGGAAGAATAAATGAGCAGAGAAGAGGCTGATTACAGCAAAGAGATTGTGCCCGACTGAAAAACGAGTCTGGATACATGTCTGCTATATGATCCTATGACTTGAAGGTGCAGAACGGACCTGTTGGGAGTAAGCGTGGGACTTTTCACCCTCACCTCCTGGTAGTCATGCAAGTATGTCATTGAGCCATGGCTGAGCCCTGGGGGAATAGGCATCACCACCCTCCCCCCCAGCCCCCCCTGACTTCTCTCTCTCGCCACTAAGAATTGTGGACATTCAGACTGTGTGCTTCATAGAAGGCTGCTGCTTCCCGGCCAGCTTTTTATCCATCTTCAACATTCACATTTTAAGCTGTCTCGTGCCTTGCCATGAATTTGATACCTGGTTGAAATACAGCTGTCTCAGTATTTGTTACGGGTGCTCTCACTGCTCTTAGCTACTGGGCTCATCCTTCAAGAGCTGGGGATGGAAGAGGGAAGAATTCTAAAGTACAAGTCGTCGTTCCCAGCAGCCCGTGAATTCAGAACAACCCACCATGCCGTAGCTTATCCTTGAGAGAGGTGAGTGAGTGGCAGGGACAGATGAGATGACCCCAAAGGTTTACGGGTGCCTTGAACTGAGGGGCATTTCATGGACACTCACTGAAACGGGTACGTACTAGGAGTGACCCTTCAGATCTGCACCGAGTGCTCTTACTCGGAGAGGATGGAAATCTAACAACTACACTTTGGCTTCTCTCTTGTATGTCGAGTTGGGAATGTATTGATTTTTGCTGTTCAATGCACTTGTGTGAAATTTGGAAGGTGGAAGTGAGGCAAAAGCGTCCTTCCTGAGACATCTGCTGGTCTCCCCTGGTGAGGAAGGTCAGGATTTTCTCACAGTAGATTCCAGTATTTACTCTGCAACTTTTTATGTGTCAAGCAACAGTCATGGCTTTGGCAACTTTTTGACCTCACTCTCTAATTGCTGGGTTGTAGCTTTGGGGCCCCATGTCCAGTTTCCCAGTGTGCGGTGCTCCTGTCCCAGATGAGCATTTGTCCAGGGGCAGCTCAGAGAAGTTCCTTGAGCAAAAGTTCTCCACTGCTCGGGAAATCATTCCAAGGGGCCCAGCCTAGAATCTGCACTTGAGGCCTTTCTGTCGATTTCTGTAGTCTCCTTGCTCCTTGCTCTAAATCCCTTCTTGCTTAAAATACCTTTCTAGGTTCTGTTCTGTTTCCTACACTAAACCCTGACTGGTATATTGATATGTTGAATTGTGTCTTTTCTTGATGCTCTGGTGTTTTCTTTTTACTTTTGCACAAATAATGCATTAGAGTAGGATTTAGAGTAACCGAGGTGAATGCTTTCCTTTAGCAAAATGGGAGAAGGGTAATCATGAAAGGGGGTGTGGATGTGGGAAGGTGGAAACGGCATCTTAACAGGGATGTGTGTCGTGGCAGATCGTTCCAGGAAAGAGGGCGTTACATGTTGCAGAAGCAGAAACAGGTTCCCCTCAGTGTACCCATGTCTACAATCCCTTTGCAAGGTCTCCATATACTTCTAGATGTACCCAAGTCTGGAGACTTGGTGCTCTCTAAATAACTCTGTACAAAGTCTGACAGGGCATCCAGCTGTCAGTCATGGACCCTCCAGTGTGGACAGGTAGGCTCATGTGGTTTCTGAGGGACAAATGGCTGTGACTTGGGTTAAGGGCTTGGAGGGGGCAGGGAGCGAGGGTAGAGTTGGACTCTACAGATGGAGCGTAGAGACATCAGAAGGTGACTAGTGACAGCAAGAGGTGCTCTAATGCAGCTTTGATCAGAATCGTATGTGACTGAGTAACTAGCTCATGGCAGTGTTTAATGTCCGTCCCGTGCCTAGGACATAGTAGTGCTCCATGAGTGTTTGTTCAGGGAACGAAGGAACAGTTACTTCCAAAGATTGGGGGATGCACTTAATGGTGAGAGGCCAATGCTACCTATTTAAATACAACCTTTAGAAGACACTTCATGAGAGAGAGCCTAGTGTACCGGAAATGCTGATTTGGACCCCGAGATCCGGTTACAGGCTGGCTTCCAAGTTGTGCAACACCAGCAAGTTGCTTGAGTTCACGGAACTTGTCTTTCCATAGAGAAAAAGGAGACTGCAAAGATCTCAGACTCACGGGGTTGTTGTGAAGAGGAAATGAAACAATGTAGGTGGAAGAAAACTTAGTAATTGGGAGGCACAATATATATAATATAATCTTGTTCAAAAATGTGTATCTTATTGTGTGCCTTTTGTTTTCAAAGTATATGTGCTATTTGAGGTGCAGAAGATGATGATGTATAACTGTTTAACAGAGTCTTACTTTTATAGAAAGCAAGATTGAATGAAAAAGCAATTCTTTGTCTCTGCTGAGACAAAAAAAAAAAAAGCACAATTTGGCTGAAGCTAGAGCAAGGAAGATTGAGGTAGAGCAAAAAACAAATTATATATATATATGTGTGTGTGTATATATATATATTTGACATGACTGTTCTAGAGCCTGGGGTAGGTGACAAAGAAGCCTACTGGCTTTCTTCACTTCCAGGAGTCCTGCGAGGGTGCAGGAGAATTAACCAGAGGTCTTCTCAGCGGCCTCTTTACCCTCAGGCTCTCGCAGAAAAGGGCTGGCTATTTGCCCTGCTGGTGGCCAGAGCTGGTTCCTTAGTTCAAGCCTCCCTCCTTCCTGGTTCACTGTTCTGATGCACCAACTCCCTCGTCTCCAAGGACCAGTATAATTAAACTGCTCCGTGTTTGATGCAGGGCAGACATCAGACCTCTCTACTCTGTAGAGAAGTGTACAAATGGTTCATGGCTTTAAAAGTTTCTAAAACTCAATTTTTGGCCTCTTCCTGCTTGAGCCAGGGAGTAGCCTAGGTTCTGTCCAGCCAGCTTTTGGAGAACAGAGGCAGAGTAGCCCCTAAGGTGTGCTCATCTCCTGGCCCACCCCATGGAGGACAGACAGACAGGCAGGCACGCAGGCATGTGGGCACGTAGGCACCTGTCATTTCAGCTTATTTGCATCTTCAAAAAACAGCTGAGAGGAATGTTAAAATTAGAGTGCACTAAAGGCAGCTGAAGTTGAGGAAATTAGTTGAATGCTTCCCCGGTAATTGTCGGTGAGGATGTGAAGGGCTTGCTGTACCTGAGAGAAGCTGATAATAAACAACTCAGGGAGCCAGAAATAAACACCCAGCTCTTCTCTTTCTTCTGTCTCCCAGAGGCACCTGTGCAGGTCTGCATCTTTCTTTTCCCCACTCTTTTTTCATTTTTTCCGCGAAGACATAAGCCAAAGTGACCACGACACCCACCAGCCTCTGACATAAGGGAGACCTGGGCTGGCAATAGATCTGGTGGTGTTTACTGATTGTCCGAGCCTGGGAGGCTCCAATCTGGGCTGGAGGAGCCATATGTGGGCCCCTTCAGAGGGTAAGATATGCACATGGGTCAAGACAGAAAGTGATCAGAGAGGCTTCCTGCTGGTGATGTCCTCCTAACGGGGCCTGGAAGGGGGAAGATGGTTTGGGCATCATGGCCTTGAGCATTTCATAGGGTGAACCAACGAGTGGCTTGGTTTGGATGGATCCTAGGTTGCATAAAATAGAAATAAGGCTAGAATGAAAGAGGAAAATTAAGACCTGGGGGCCTTGAATGCCTGGCTAAGTCATGATAAGGATTTATTGCTGGGCAGTGGGGAAGTATTGAAGAATTCTGAGCACGAGTGACCGATGTAGGGCTAGCCTTCTGGAAGGATTCCATGGTGGCAGGGTCTGGGGTGGGTTTGAAGAGAAAATGCAGGGAGGAAAGGGGTGATGGCAGCCTGACATGGGACGTGGGGCCGGACACTGGGTATCCTGTCCAGGGCGGGCAGTCCTGGCTGCTACCAGAATGTTCGGCCGCCTCCAGAAGCTGGAGTATCCCAGCTGCCCATAGTGTAAAGTGTCTGCCTCTTAGCCAGTTCTCCAAGCCCCCCACAGTCATTTCCAACCAACCGTCTGCTTCTTCCCTCTGTGCTTGTGTCTCAGCAATATAATTCCCTCAACCCACGTCACTTCAGGGCCAGCATGAACTTTCTCACCTCTGTGCTCTGAGCTACCTGCAACTCCAGCCTTCTGTCCCACCCCAGGTCTGTGATCCATGATGATCCCATCTTTGAACACTAAGACAGATGAGTAGAGACACCCAGCAACCCCAAGGGATGAGATCTTGAATTCTGGTTCTGGAGTCCTCTGGGGAAGGGAATGTGGGACTGTGCATGTGTCTAGCATGGGAAGGGCACACTAGAAAGCCGAGCACATCCCCGTGGGGACAGAGCCTGAAGGGTGAGGCTTGTGTTTGCCTTGCCTTCTCCCCTCCCCTCCCCCATCCCAAATAGATTGTTCGTCGTGTTGTGCTGGCAGCAAGCACAGCTCAGCGCCGTTGGGTTCCAGCAGATGATAAAGTGACAGGAAGATTGTACCACGGTCTCCAAAAAGGCCCCCTGGGGATGATGTTGAGTGAGGGTGATTGATTTGGTTAGACTGTGATGTGTTATTTAGGGAGAAGACAGAGGCACAGGGAGATTGGAGGAAAAGAGAAGGGGAAGGGGGAAAAGAAGTAGAGAGGGAGGAGCCCCCTCTCCTCACGTGGCTGCAGGCTCCGGTGAGGTTGGGGTTCACTCACCCACGACTGATCAAGAGGGTGGGGATGAGGCCAACCAAGAGATGTTGGGGAAGCAGGGAGTACCTGGCTCCCTTCATGAGTGGTGGTAATTGTTCTGGGAAGTTCCAATGGAGGGAGCTCTCTCTCTGGAACTTGTTACCGAGGATTAATGCATTGAGCAGGGGTCAGGGGGGAGATCAAGGGCACTGAGAAGAGGCTGGCCTGGAGGGGCAGAGGTCTGGGCAGTATCCACGCTCTGTGGGCCAGGAAAGCAGGTGCCTGGCCCAGGGCAGCGCGTGCGGAGTGGGGAGCCGCGGTGGGAAACGGGATCAGGCCTTCCTGGAAGCCCTAGCCCTGTGATCTCAGGTGCACAGCCGCCTCTCCCTCCGGCTCCAAGAACCTGCTGGGAACCACTCCAGTCAGGATCCTGCCCGGAGGGAGGTAGGGGAGGGGAGAGAGAACAAATCGGCAGCTAAGAAGGGAAGGGGCGGGTGGCACCAGCACCCATGCTCTGTGTGGCTCCGGACCAGGGTTTTATTAGGGCCACTTCCCTCCCAGCCCGTGCCCGGGGAGCTGCTCTCTGGGGAGAGGCGGCTGATATAGGAGTCTTGCTCAGAGGACAGTGAAGGCAAACGAGTGTCCTGTTTTGTCCCCGCCGTGGGTCTGAAACAGAGGCTGTGTCTTAAGTCACCTGCGGAGAGACTCCCTGCCGAGGGGTGATGTGAGATCCTGGGAGGGGTGAGAGGGGGGTCCTGGGGACACTTCATGGGGTCCTTTCAGAATAGCCAGGCACACCTGGCTGTACGGACTGGGCCATAGGGATGGCAGAGGGTGGGACCAAATGGTCCCCTCTGGCAGAAGTGAGTGTCTTCTTGTCTCTGCTGGATTCTGAAATCGTCTGCGGGACAGCCTCAGCCCCTGGGGTCCCTCGGGTGAGGGGGAGGGAACAGTGCCCTTCTGAAAGGGGGACACTTTGGCTCCACAGACCTGCTCCTGGGCAGTAGTGATGACGGACAACAGTCAGGACCCGGAAGGCGTGGAGGTTACACTCATGACCCAGGGAGGCAGTGCACCACACTCCAAAGAGAAGATCTCGGGGGGTGAGAGGATGCATTGAGTGGGGGAAATGAAGGCAGTAAAGCAGGAGGGCCGACCCAGGTTGGGGATTTGGGGGGAAAGAGTTGAAAAAGAGAGATACCAAGAAGCAAAAAAAAGCCATCCCTTCTTCAAGATGCTTTAGAACCAGCTGCCAGCAAAGTGCTATAATAAATCCCTATCTGCTATGGCTGCAGATGTGAATGGTGCCCCCTAGAGTTGTGCAGTGCACAACTTGCATAACTGTATATTGCAACTCTGCTGCTGTTGAAGATTGTAGGACCTTGTAGAGACAGATTAGTAAACAGGGATTTTAGAACACTTTTCTCTGTGTGATGTGATATATGTTCCCCTTTACCATCTCCTCAAGAACCTTTAGGGGAAAAATTACACTGCTTTTTCACAGCGTTTGGAGTTAGATTTGTTTTCCTTTCTAATGTGGCGCTGTATGAAACCAGGCCCGAAGGCTGCAGCAGTATGGCTCAGATATATTTGGCTGACACTCATTTGCGCACACAGAGAGCAGGATGTGCGCTCCAGGACCGATGACAGCTTGGCCTCAATGTCACAGTAATCAGTCTCCGAAGTCCAAGGTCCCTCTTCCGTCAGGGAGGCAACAGGGCAAGGGGGAGCTTCTGGGTCTGCCTTACAAGATCTCTTATCCACCGTTTCATCGCGGAAATGAAATCATAGGAAACAGAAGTCACAGGGAGGCTCCCAGGCCCACAGGGAAGGCTGGTCCAACACTGGGCTGCCGATACCAGCCTAGAGAATCGGAATTACAGAGCCAAAGTGAGGGCGGCGGGCGGGGGGAGGTCTAGAAAGCAGAAACACTGCAAACCGGGTGGGCATGAGGTGCTTGAAGGATTCTGGAGCCGTCTGCCGATGCCTGTGGTGATCTTCTGAACAGTCCCAGCATGCACCCACGTGGGCCGGGTTCATTTAAAGAGGCTCTGCAGGGACAGACATGCAGAGGGGAGCAGCAGGGCTATGCGTGCCCCCTCACCCCCGCCGGGCCTGCCCTGCAGCCGCAGAACTCCTTGGAGAAACTCACAGAACTTCTGGGGTGGGGGTTGGAAGCGCTCTGGGAGTGGACATAAGGAGGAGAGGCAGGAGTGCTCAGAGCTGGTTGAGAGCACCAATCTGCTGGAGGCTGGCCCAACTTGTAGTCCCTGAGGCCCTACGACCCCCCACCCCCCGGCCTCCTGTTCCCTTGCATGAGGCGAGGAAGAGGGGGCACTGGGGAAGGGGTCAGAACTATGAATCTCACCAGCTGGCTAAGCGGGATTATTGTCGCATAATAAATCCAGGGCCAGGCATGTTTATGAGGCTCTCAGAAGCTGCAGGAACAATATCATTTAGAAAACATTTATGCTTACAAGGCGAAGGCAATCCTTCCCCCCCACTTTATTTATGAGGCATGCCGGGTAATTAAGTGGGAGCTGAGAAGGGAGGAGGTTGGGAGAAGATCACCCCTAAATAATCCTGCCTGGTGAAGCTACCATCTGGGCTGTTGTGCCAGAGCCATGGTTCCCAGGTGGCCAGATAGTTTATGGGCAGTGCGAGGATCTGAGGGCTAAGGAAGGAACAGCCACGAAATGTCAGTGGATCTACACCGGCGTGATCTGAGCTCCTGGAAGGCAGGGACCTTGCCTTATTCATTAAGAGATCCCTGGCACCCAGCACAGTGCCTGGCATATGATAGCTGCTGAATGCATACTGTTGAATAAGTTCACTCACCCATTGATTCAAAACAATTTAGTGAGCGTTACCATGTGCCAGATACTGTACTCTCCATACACAGCTTTGTACCAATGAAAAACAACAGATAAAGCCACTGCCTCCATGGAGCTTACAGTCCAGCAGAGGAATCAGGCATTGAGGAAATGGCTCAAATGATCATTTCACTGTGGTTGACTCGCCTTTTCCCCACCAACTATAGTTAAGGAAAAGGGCAGGGACGGGGGTCAGGGAATGAAAAATTAGAGGTCATTAGGCATAGTGCCTTGCAAGGCCCAGTTATTACCAAGGAGCTTGAGAACTAGCTGAAGGTCAGAACAAAGGAACATTCTTCTAGCATAAAAATGTTCAAAAGTTTTGTTGGCAAAGGGCTGTGACTTGTGTGTAGACCCAGAGAAGGCCCCTAGCTGGTTAACCCTCACAGGACTTGATCTCTGACATGCCTGCATGATTGCTTGTTTCTATGTCTCAGAGTGACCAAGGAAAGGGTACCAGAGGGGACAGCCTGTTGTGACCCAGAGTCATCAACCGGGGGGGTGTTTCTGTTCCCAACCCCCACCTTACAACTCAAAATTTCTTCCCCCTCCGCCCCCCACTGCACCTGCAACAGAAACTAGCGAGCGAGTCTTCACCTGGGACCTAAAGATTCCCGGCGTCAGAAAGGGCATTGCCACCAGGGGCTGAAGCCACATCACTGGGTGATCCAGTCTTTTGGTTTTCAGGATGGCACTCCAGTCTTGGTCCATTGAGCTGACCCAGAAGTATTCTTGTATATTTCAAAATGCATTTCTCCATATGTAAAGAACATTTAACTCTGTGAGCACCCACTAGCTCTGTGAAGTGTGCACCCACAGTAAACACTGTTCACCTACTCAACAGTGTGTACTTGGGAGTGCAGGCATGCATCTTCACACGCGCATGCACGTGTTGGTCACCGTGGGCAAGAGCCAGTGATTAGAACGCAGAGCCTTGTCCTGTGTGAGTGACTTGAGGACCAGGGTACTTTCCTCCAAGACGGCCTTCCCGTCCTGTGTGCGCTTCCAGAGCTCAAGTCTGTTCCTCCTCCCTTGGACCTGGCTGGACTCACTGACTTCCTTGAGCAATAGAACAGAGCACACACAATCTCAGGGCCCCAGCTAAGTCAGAGAAGCCTTGCAGCCCTCCGCCGCGCCTCTTTGAATGCTCACGTTTTCTTTTTTAATGTTTTATTTATTTCTGAGAGAGAGAGAGACAGTGTGAACAGGGGAGGATCAGAGAGAGAGAGAGAGACACAGAATCTGAAGCAGGCGCCAGGCTCTGAGCTGGCTGTCAGCACAGAGCCCGACACGGGGCTCAAACCCATGAACCACAAGATCATGACCTGAGCTGAAGTCGACACTCAACCGACTGAGCCACCCAGGCGCCCCATGAACGCTCGCTTTTGAACCTCCCCTCAGGAGGACCAGGCTTGAAAGCCATGCTGTGAAAAGCCAAAGCCACGTGCAGAGGTCTCGGAGGATGAAACACAATACTCAGAGACAGAGGCCAGGTTGTGAGGAGGCACCAGCCATGGGAATGAGGAAGCCATCTTAGAAGTGGGTCCTGCGCCACGTGATACCCACAAGGTGTGGAATTCCAGAATTCCCAGCCTGTACAATTGCCAGGTTAAGTAAAATGGTTGTTTCCAGTCACTGTGTTTTAGGGCAATTTACTGTGCAGCAATAGAAAACAGGAAAGAGACCCACAAGTTAGGACACTGTTTCTTCTGGAGTCCTGACTCCTATGAGTGCTTAGCAAGCTCTGAGCAGACTCAGTTCTGCTTGAGACTCCTCTGTTGAGAAGCGATTTCACCAGAGCCTTTTCCAGTGCTGGAAGCCCAGGAGCCAAACTCCTCCAGCCAGTATTCTGCTGGCCCTGGCCATTAATGCTCGCCCACGCTCACCCGGAGCCTCCACTCCCGTGTCTCTGCAGCCAGCATGCCCAAAGCCCCAGACCCGGCTGCCCCGGCCCTTGGGTGCCTGCAGCCTTTGGTGCTGGAGTGAGCCCTGGAGGAGGGAAGGGGTCCTGTGAGTTCAGGATGGCGGGCTCAGTGCCACGTGGAAGGAGACTTCTGTGGAGGCAGCAGCGACGGGATGATGGGCCATCTCAGNGGCGCGGCGGGGGGGGGGGGGGGGGGGGGGGGGGGGGGGGGGGGGGGCTTTTAAAATCACTCAGTAAGTACGGCTTCAGAGAAAAGTGTGTCATAAGTAATACCAAATTGGGCTTTATGATTGAAGTAGAGTCTATCTTTAAGACTTAAAAAAGACATTTACTGCCAATTTCTGCTTAGTGCTTTACTTATGCTATTAAGCTTCCATTTCGTGCACAAATGAATTATGCAGAGAGCGGCGTGGCTTCATTTCAGCAGGCAAACAGTGGCCGGGCTAGTGCCTTCCTATTACTGTGGAGTCAGTCAGCAAAAGGGCGTTGGATGCTCTTCTGGCAGATTAACAAATTAGCTGTGCTACTATTATCTAACGTGTTGCCACACTGTCAGGGAGCCCCAAACTCCAGGATTTAGAGCCAGAGGGAGGGAGCTGGTGGCTCTGTGGGCCACCCCGGGCTCCTCAGCAGGCTCCCAGGGACTGTGCTATTTGTATTTGTGCAAGAAGCAGAGAGGAAGGGTCCCTCTTTCAGAAGCACCCTCATTTTCACGGTATCTGAGTAGCAGCCCATCGACTCCAAGTAGGAAGGGCAGGTTCCCACCAGAACCTCTGATTCCTTAAGGAACCACTTCAGGACGTGCCCCAGAGCCCAGGGGGCACGTCCGTCCCCTTCTCTGCCATCAGGGGTACTTTCACCATTACAAACCTAGACCTTCTACTTCCTTCATAAGTGACCAGCTTGTCCTCAGCTGTCAGGTGACATTGCAGGCTGGAAGAGCTGTTTGGTTTTTCACCCTTCTTGCTCATCAGTTCCCCTGGAAACTTCTTTGTCTTACGAGCTCGCGTGTTAGGAAAAGGTAGCTTTCTGATCCAGTTTCAGGGGCTCCAAGTATCTCCCCTCTGGGCCTCCCACACCGTCTGAGATTCTGTCATTTGAGAATTAGCACTCTCAGTGAAGGTATTGCATCTCCAGGAATCCTCTGTGAAATTGTAAATAACCCCAACTGTGGTACCATGGGAAGCCTTACTCGCCATTAATGTTCCTGTCCTTCTCATCAGCTGGGGCTCCCACTTGCTCACGGCCCCATAGAAACATCTCACTCATGCATCTCCTTGACTCACAGCATCCAAGCTGCTCTCTCAACCTTTACCAGCTTCGCCTTCTGTTTCCCAAACAGTACCGAATACTCCAGGCTTCTGATCTCATGATGCTCTTTCCCTACTCCCGGCTTTACCTCACATCTCTGATTACCCTTTGCCTTGTTTCTCAACCATGGTTCAGAATGGGTGCACTGCTCTAGGCCATCCTGGGAGACACAGCCAGCTGGTTACCTGGGAACGTGCACTCCTGAATGTTTCCCATGTTTGCCAGGCCCTTCACGGAGCAGGAGAGCCAATCCCTAAGGATCGATCGGTGAGGCTCTGTGGGGAGAGTGGAGGACTATGGGAAAGGCCCTGCTGAGCAAGAAGCCCTACCAGGCAGAGCTTCAGGGCTGTGTCAGGGGTCTCTCTGGGTGGGCTGGGCCGGGAGAGGAAGTGAAGGAGGAGAACTCAAAGGCAGGCTCCCCGTCTCTGTGGAGTTGCTGACAAGCAACCCATTTTATTATTCTCCTGGCTCGCAGCCCATGCTTCCTATTTATGTGTGAACCCCAGGACAGCCACAGAATCAGAGAGGGTTATAGTTGGAAGGCACATTTTTCTTGCTAGGGCCAGGGAGGTAAAGGGCTGTGACTAAGATCACAGAGCCATCGAGTGGCAAAGCTGGACTCTGTCATTAATGCCTTCCTGCTCGCTCTCCGGCTGCTGGCCTCCAGGACAGCATCATTTCCAAGGAGTAATATGTGCGGACAGGAGGCCCCAGTGGCTCTGAGACACAGCAGGGACTGCACAGGACAGTAACCTGGGCTGCCTACCCAGACCACGTCTGGATGGCAGAGGGACTGGACCCAGCCAGTGGCTATAAACCGGTTCACCTAACACTGGGGATGGGGACAGTTCCTCTCTTCTCTGTGTGACTTTTATCTTGCTCAGAACAATCCATGAAGCATTTCCAGCTAGGCAGCCCCTGGGAATCTGAGTTAGATTACGGGCATTTATCCATCAACCTAAATAATAAACATTTTGGGGGCATCAGCAATGTGCCTGGCTCTGTACTAGATATTGAGGATCTGACCGTGAACAAGACAGAAAAGGTGCCTTCCCTCAAAGACTATGCAGTGTGATAAAGGATTTAGGTAAATCAGATATTATGCAGACAAACTCATGCTAGGCTACAGAGAAGCTCAGAGTATCAGATATGAGAGAGTGACCCATACCACTTATTGTCCAAACCAAGATACCCAGGAGAATGTACTGTTAAGGATTACGTGAGGGCTGCATGTTCAAACCAGTACCATTCTGGGCACGCTGGGACATCTGGCCACCCTAGCTACAGAAATAAAGAGGAGGATTTTTAAAAGCAGTAAGACAAGGGGAGGAGATGAGGGAAGGCTTCCTGGAAGAGGGGACCAACATGCTGACTTGAAATAACTACTACAGTGAGGATTGCTGTAATACATATTGATAAGGAAATTGTGAGTATGTATCATGGATTCAGAATCTAGACTTATTCATCTTATCCGCTAGGCACGCACTTGGTTTTAATTTAGCCAACATCATTCCCTCTCCCAGGGCATCCCGTGCCCGCAATCAGATGATCTCTCACTAAGCATTCCCCACACCCATCCTCAGGAGGCAGAGTTACTTCCAGAAAGAGCTGGCACAGGCCCCAATTGCAGACCCTCCAGGGTGACTAGAATCTCCTTTTATCAAAGACCAGAAGTGGTCAGAACAAACCTCTTTTCCAAGTACCAGTGTCAATTGCTCACCGAGGTTTTTTACCCTTGGCCGAATCAATACTTGTCTATAATTTTTTTTTATAACATGACTTCTCACCTTTCTTTTTCTCTTTCTTGTCTAGCTTTTATGTTTCTTGTCCCCAAGAAATTTCCCAGGTGTTTTCCCCACTGTCGTCCCCTGTCGCTCATGTTCTGATCCATTGCCAAGTTAACATCCTCCAAACCCACACTGACATCCTCCACCCATGAGACATCTTCATCCTTAGCAAAACAAGAAGAACATGGAAATACCGATGGGGAGCAAAGGGTCCATTTGCTGAAGTGACCTGCTAGGTTTCAAACAGAATTATTGATCAGTTAAGCTCCTCCCAGAAGAAGCATAACCGGCTAGGGAGCTGGTGGTCACAGCTACACGGTAACGAAGAGCTGAAATGAGAGATGCCACAGGGGGTTAGTATCTGGTGGAGAAAGCCAGCGGCCGGTGGAGGTGAGTGACGAGGGGATAATTACAGCAGCCAAGAGCTCCCCTTGCACTGTGTAAGCTCTGCCAGAGCCGTAATGCCTCATCCCTGCAGACTTGTTAGATATGTGAGCTCTAGGGTGTTGGTAAGAGTGAGAAATAAGCCATCTCAACCCATGTAACTGTCTCACCAAACCTAAGACCATTTTACCTTTCCCGTGTATAATTAGTCTTGCCCCGACAGCTTTATAAATAAGTGACATAGGGCCCCACCACATCTCATGGTTAAGTTCCTTCACACAGTTGAAATGAGGAAGAGATAAACAGTAAAGTGTTGGTAAAGTAGAATTTGCTCTCAGGGGCAGCTTTTTAATTCAAGCATGTCAGTGGGGAGGGGGGTGGGGAGACAGAACTGGATCAAGGGGAGACAGAGAAAACATGGATGAAGGGGCTCCGGAATACCACGGGACATCTTTCCCATATGTCATTAAACTCAGAAGGCGGGCAGAGTGCAAGCCAACCCTTAGGGAGACCCTGAAAGCCCCCCCTCCCACCACCGAAGAGGACATTCTAAGCACAAAAAGGTTTTCAGAGGCCTTCACATCTCGGAGTTGTCTGTTGTAGGAGCCTGCGGCATGGAGGTCCATGTACTCACAGTTAGGAATGGAAATTGAAGGTGAAAGAGGAAAGTGGTGTGATTGATGGATTCTCTCTGGCCAGAGCAGTTATCTTACGTGTGTTCAGTGTTGAGCAGCTGCAGACGGGCTGGGAAATCGCCATCCTCTGCCACCGTCCTCATGGCCAGAAGAGGCCTTTCTGGTGGGTGCCAGACTGAGGCACAGAGAACGTGGTGGGGCAGCAGGCCCAGAGTCAGGGGAAGGGAGAGAGGCCAGGCCAGGTCGGGGACAGTCCCTGTCTCTTCTCTCCTTCCCCATCCTCAGAAAGAGAGCTTAGTCACTAACACCACCCCTCTGGGACCATTGTCGCTGAGTTTTCTCTGGGATTGGCTGTGTTGAAGCCCTGTGTCTGTTTATAGTTTATATTCAATTATAAGAGTTCAGTTTTCTCAACTATTCCCTTTCAGTGTCCTAATAAAAGTACCTTTTACAGAGTATGAAGAAAAGGTATCCCTGATGAAATAAGCCGGGTTTTTAGTCCACCCACGGGGGAGTGTCCAAACAGGACCTACTCCCAGGAGAAGGACAGACAGGCCCCACACGTTTATGGCAGAAGCAGTTTAGCGTTGGTTCTGTCTCAAAAGTCCTGACACTTTTTAAATTTCCAGCACAGAGGAGGAGACCCTGACAGCCCTGACACCCTGGGGGGGGGGGGTGACTATCGGCCTGAGTCCCCAAGGCCGGGTGGCCCAGCCAGCCTGGAGCTTCAGCAGGGCCTGGCTGCCCGGTCCCTAAGCCGTCATCTGTGTCAAATAACCAGGGTCAAATGGGGGTGATTGTGGCCTGAAATATGAAGGATTTAAACAATTCCGACCATCATTTCTGGTTTATTACCCAGACTTGTGTTGTCTGTGGAAGGGTTGATGGCTTTGGTTTATGAGAGCCAGTGAAAGCGCGACAGATTCCTGGAGGCCCTNGGTACTCTTCCCTTGCCATGGCCATGAGCTGTTATGCGCTAGAAGACAGGTGTGTTCAAGGCAAACCCGCAGCAGAAGCAGAGGGAGGGGTTCTGACCCGGGAGCCCTCAGCCTACCTGAGTCATCTCTAGCACGTCAGAGCCAAGAGGATCCTTGGGAACCATCTAGTTGGGCAGTTTCTTTTTACAGCCGAGGGAGCTAAGATCCAGAGATGAACATTAGCAGCACAGGCCTCCTGTGACTTCCCCGTTCTCCCTGTCAGAAAAACGTGATCTCCCCCACAGCCTACCTACCCCCTCCACCCCCCGCCGAGAGCCGTACTCAGGATGTCACTCTTCATTCCTGCGCCTTGCACACGCCTGAAGAAGGCTGCGGTGCCCACCCGCTTTACCCTTTCCAGGCCGTGCCATGCTTTCCCTTGAGGACAAGGCGGGAGGGCCAGAGCAGTCACAGATGGGACGGTTGACTTCCCCGGCTGCCTCGCTAGTGATCCTCTGGCCCCTCATGTCACTGCTGAGGGAAGCGGAAATCCTGAGGGGTGGTGTGATCTGAATAGAATCTCACAGCCATCTAGAAAGACCCGGGTGGGAACCAGGCCTCCTCATTCCTGAGCCCTTGGTCCTTGGTCTTTCTCCTCCGGGGTCCCTGCTCCACTGTCTGCCGGGACCTCAGCTCCAGCCCTGTCTCATTTTCGCCTCACAGCAGCGAGACCTGAGCTCCCGGCTTCTGTGCACGGTGGTTGATGNCACCCAGGCCAGCAGAGGAAAGCCATAGTGAGGTCACTGCGCTCCTGGGGGATAAAGGGCAGCTGTGTCCACTCCTGCCAGGCCTCTGGCTCCAGGCCGACTCAGGCTGGGAGGCTCTGGCGAGCATTCTCTCCTGCTGAGAAATGAGCCTTCTCAGAACCTCAGGACGCCCACAGCCGTGGAGAAAGGGGGTGCACGCAGACCCACAGAGATGTGCACACATGTGCACGCGCGCACACACACACACACCCCCCTCTCACCAGTAGGAGCAACTACTGAAGAAAAAGCAAACCTGACCTAAAGCCCAACTCTGTCTCCAGAAGATTCCAGAAGTGCTTGGATTCACCAGAGTCAGTGTTCCAGGGTTTGCTGATCTCTAATCTCCTCAGTTTCCTCCTGTGGGGTTTGCTGAGCTAACCACTCACTGATCACCATCAGCTCTCCTTTCTCCCTTCTTGGACTATTTCATTCCCATCCAGAGACAGGGGAACATCTCACTCCAGAACCCTGCTGGCAAACACGGTGAGGTAGGATCCCATCCAGAGGCACGTGACCCGATATGGACCAGGGGCAGGCTCTTCTCACCAAAGCTAGAAATGGGGCCAAGAGAGGAACTAAGCTTCCCGGTGACCAGGACCACAGCATGCAAACATAAGTGCCCAGGGTCCGGGCAGCCACAATGTACAGTATTTATGGGGAGCCTGAGAAGCAGGTCCAAGCAGAGAGGCACAGAGCTGGGAGAGAGTGCCGGCAGCGCCCAGCCCCTTCCTGGCACCCAGCTGTATTCCCTTCCCTGGCTGCCACAGGCAGCCCCTCTGCCTAGTATTTCCCTTGTTTCCCTTAAGCCAGCTTGAGTTGCTTTCTGCTACTTGTAACCACTTAGTCCTCATCAGAAACTGATCAGTGATGGTTATATGCACATAAAGATAGATTTTACCTTTGACTTCTCTTTCCTCAAAGCCACTTAAGAATGTGGCTTTAAAAGGGTAGTGATGGGGCACCATCAATCAGTTGAGCATCCAACATCAGCTCAGGTCATGATCTCACGGTTTGTGAGTTCAAGCCATGTGTCGGGCTCTGTGCTGACAGCTCAGAGCCTGGAGCCTGCTTCCGATTCCGTGTCTTCCTGTCTCTCTACCCCTGCCCTGCTCGCTTTCCCTCTCTCTCTCTCTCTCTCTCTCTCTCTCTATCTCAAAATAAATAAAAAGACATTTAAAAAAAAGGATAGTGATACACACAACCCTGGAGCAATGGAAAAACTGTTGCTTAGGCCACTGTCTTCAAATATGAGGAAGAAGGTTGGTTGGGAGTTCCCTCTCTTCTCAGTGCCTGAAGCCATTTTGAGAACATGTGTGGCTTACTGGGAAGTGCATAGCCCTTTACAGCTCTGATATTTACCTTGGGCAAATAGCCTTTCAGAGGCTCAGAAACACTGAAATAATATTATTGTGAACAGTTGCATGTAGAGCACCAGGCACAAAGTTGAGGACTCAGTGATCAGTAGCTGTTACTATTAGGCACCTCCTTTGGTAACTAGCATCCCCAGAACTTCCCAGGAGACATCCCTGGATTTCCTTTAATACTTCCCAGCCTCGGATATAAGCAAAGAGACTCTTGTTAAGCAGAAGAGTACAGGAACTTTCTTTCCCATGGCTGGTATATCGCCCTCCTAGACTGAAAGTTCTGGAAGAGACTCTCCAGCCTTCAGAGGCCCCTACTGGCTCTGCCTGAACCACCTGAGAGCTTGGCAGCTCTCTCCTCCGTCTTTGGGCAACCACGTTTACTGGCCGTCGGCATTTTACCAGGTACTCCAGGAAGATATAAAAGCAAAAATAGAACACACGGTCCCTCCTGCCTTCAAGAAGCTTATAAAACATGGTATTTCTATAAAACAACAGAAACACATTTAATGCAGCAGAAATGAAACATCTGTATGCCATGACAGTGCTGAGAAGGGGGGCGAGCGAATTAACCAAGGTTTGAAGACCAGGGATTCAAGAGCTGGAGATGAGAGCGGGGGAAAAAACAGAAGTTCAGGACTTGTAAATCAGTTCTGCGAGAGAGGACACATTGAAGCAATGAGAAGCTTGGGACAGAAGGTGAGTGTGTCGCTGCTGATACAGGTTTTCAAATCACCTGAGTATTAGAACCACATGAAGAAATGAGCTCGTAGTATAGTGGTTTGCAAACGTGCCTGCATTTTGGAACCAGCTGGAAGGGTTAAAAATACTGAAGCATGTCCAGTCCCACTCCCAGAGAATCGGATTTCATTGTTCCAGGGTGCCACCTGGGAATCAGGATCTTTTAAAAGCTCCCGAGATGATTCTAATGTGCAGTCAGGTTTGGGGACCACTGCCTCCCAGGGTGAGGCAGCTGTTGTGCATTTTCTCTGTTAACACGGATGAGCTGGGTGTGAAAAGTTGGGAAGTTTGGAGTCAAGGACGAAGGAGATACTCTCCTAAGTGACCCATCCTCACTCTTCCCTGGAGTCTGATTCCACCCCTGTGAGTGACCTAAGCTCAGGCAGCCTTCCACCACCTCTGTCGGCACATTGCTCAGACCCCCCAGGCTTACGCTCCCCCGGTCAGTGCCTCAAGGAAAGTTTCCAGTGCCTGTGGCCTGATAGACCATTCATTGTGAGGAAAGGGAGGTCAGGCCCAGCTGAGTGGGTGGTGCGAGCCTCTGCCGGCTCTCAGCACAAAGAGAGTGTTGGTAATTGCACATTTCTGCAAAGTCCGGCTTGCCCTTTTTCCTCATAGATGCTGTTCCCACTGACCGATATCTTGGCACATGGCAAGAGATGGGGGCGGGCAAGAACCAGCAGCAGTGAGAGTCATTTCAAGCCCAGGAGAGCTCTGCAAATCTGTCTAACTCATTCCAATTTTGATGAGCAAACCCAGCGAGCTATAATCCTTGTACTTTGAGTCTACAGTTAGACTTGAGTTAATCTGTACTCAGCACCAGCTACGTGCAAAGCCCTCTGTGCTACAGTAAACTGAGGCTGGGGAGGTAGAGAGAACCCCCTGCACTGTGGAGGATACAGTTTGAAGAGGCTGATGGGCTCATGACTAGCCTGCACATGCACACACTTAACTGCGAGCTCTGTAGCCATTTTATATGACACGGCGGCATGGCCCGGTCACACCCTCTTGGACAGATATCAGAGGCTTTCCCCCACAAATTAATCGGGAGAACTCACTTTCTGTATCACTGGACATGTGGACATGTGACTCAGCAATAAGTGGCCATGTTTTCTGCTGGAGGACCAAGAAGCAGAGAATGATGAGTCTCACAGGATAACCAGGGATAACCGTCTCCCATCTGGCATCAGCACCAACCTGAGGTCCAGATACATCTCTGCCCTTGGGCTCTATAAGAAATTTGTAGATCCTTCCTTGTAATACTAACTTATCCTTTAAAAAGCTAAGTTGTCTTGAGTTCATTTCTATTATTTGGAAATAATAGAAACTTAAACTTATATAGTATGTACTATGTGTTAAACACTGTTCTAAGTACTCTACATATAATAACTCACTTAATTTTCATAACACCCTTCTGAGTTATGTACTGGTATGATCTCCAGTTTTTGGATGAGGAAAGTGAAGCACAAAGAGACTGAATTGCCTAACGTTTTGCAGGCCAAATTACATAAAATGGATTCACAGTCCTAATTTATTTACAACCCTCCTATGCAGACTTCAAGAGACAAGACACTGAGGTCACAGTTAATATCAACCTGAGGCCCGGGACAAGTTGTCTGAATGGTGACCCACGGTTTAGAAAGAGCACCAGCAGCCAGAGTGGGGCAGACAAGCTTCCTGGAGAGGCAGACCAGCAGGGAAAGCCCTTCCCATGGAGAGAACCACTGGCCAACGGAGTGGAGCTGGAAGTGAACCAGGCAGGGACCAGAGCAGCAAAGAGCCTGGCCTGAGTGGTCCAGAGACCATCAGCAGGGCCTGAAGTGGATGCCACTGAGGATGCCAGGCGTGGTGGAGACCCAGGGGGCTAGGGCTGGAGATGCTCTATGAGGTGTCATTCAGGAATGTCCTCCTCTGCTGGAAGAGCCGGCGGAGGCAGGCAGCCTGGTGGGAGGCTCTGCAGCCTCTCCAGTGAGTGGGAGGCCATGAGGGCCCAGACACGGGGGCAGCAAGAATGGAGCAGACCCCGATCCCTGGTTCAGTTTCACTTCCGGACAATCTCTGGTTTGCCTCGGAGTCTCAGAGACCATACTTTTGTTTCTTCCCTCTTTCTACCTAAAGCATCTGCGGTCCAAAGTAGGGCCCTCTCAGTCCGTTGGTCATGGGGAAGGAGCCGCTGCCGACGTGGGACTGGACTGAGTTCCAGTTACTAAGGTGAGGGGCAGCCCCACTCCCACAAGCTAGCCTGTCTGCAGCTTCTCGGCTCCGCTCAGATCGCATGGCCATGTTCCCAGCCTGCTTCCAGAAAAATATTCAGTCTGAGAAATACAGAAAGGAACAAAAACCCATGATACTTCAAAACCCCTTTCTGTGCTGTTTGCATAATGTGAACCTTCACGTGCACAGGAGGCAAAAGANAAAAAAGGGGGGGGGGGGGAGAGAAAAGATCCATGGCTGAGCCTAAAGCATTAAAGTAAAAAATGGATTTCAATAAAACATGATATAAAAACAAGAAATAACTGTAAATGGAATTGAAAGCAAATGACATAAAACTTCAGCACAAGGCTGCTCATTGCAATTCTGGAAACTTTCCTTCTCACAGCTGCACAGCCATCAGTATTCAGGGTACTTCTTCTTTCCATCTCTCTGAATTTATCACGTGAAGTGACGTATGATGGCTCTCAGGTCCCACACGGCTTCTGCAGAGGCCTCTGAGCTTCAGGGGACTGAAGCTGGACATGTGTCCAGTCTTCCGCCAGGAGAGTAAAGGGAAGGTCGGGACCAGCACCGAGGAAAGGACCCTTCCTGGCTCTCTTGTCCTCAATCTTCTGCTCCATCAGTGTAGGACCTCCTTGGGCCTCCTCTTCCAGGGGCCTCTTCCCGTATGCAAAACAGAAGCCAAGGTCTCAGCCCAGAGAAGACTCTTGTGGAGAGAGGGGAGCCTGAGGGATGTCCCATGAGGCATTAGCTCCATAGTCATTGGGTCGTGAGGACAGGCAGGGAGCATGTCCCTAAGTGGAATAAGACCCATAGGATCTCTAGAAGCAACGCGGGCCGTCGCCAACCAGGATGAGCTCTGCAGGAAATACAAAAATTGGAGGCCGTGGGACTGGACACGCTGTTAAACTCCATAAGCTCCGTAAGTTTTCCTACTACAATCTTCAAGTCCCAGTTGGACCTGTTGATCATCATCTGGAACATTCTGTCCTCACATGTCTCAGAAATCAGCCAGTTGGTGCCTGTAGCCACCTCACTTGTGGCAGTGAGGGTCAAGGAGGCCGCAGTTAGATGACCCATACAATCTCTTCCCACCCCCAGAAACGAGACCACAGCTTGGAGTTCATACCACATGTTGCCTCCTGAGCCTGTGAATAGTAGAAAGATTCCAGGGGCGCCTGGGTGGCTCAGTCAATTGAGCGTTTGACTTCAGCTTGGGTCACAATCTCACATTCCATAGGTTTGAGCCCCACATCGGGCTCTGTGCTGACAGCTCAGAGCCTGGAGTCTGCTTCAGATTCTTTGTCTCCCTCTCTCTCCACCCCTCCCCCACTTGCATTCTGTCTCTTTCTCTCTCAAAAATAAATAATGATTTTAAAAAGTGGTAGAAAGATTCCTGTTTGAAGGGAGTTATATGTGGATTACCTATGGTCATTCTCTTCCTAAATCCAGGAGGTGGGCATTAACACCCCTGTTTTGCACAGGGTGATGGAAGCTCAGTAAAGTTAGGTGAAACAGTCTGGTGAGGAGATACATGGGCTGAGTTCATGAACGTGACTTCAAATCTCATTGCTGCTTCTCGGGGTAAGTCTTGGTGCAGGTAACTTAACCCTTTGTAAGAAATAAGAAGACAGCACCATAGCCGAAGGCCTGGGCCCATAATAAGCCCTTTGTGAATGGTAGCTATTGGAACTGGGGGTTATTCTTGCAGTAAGAAACTTGGCCAGAATCTTACAGTTACCAAGAGGCTGAAGTGGAATTTGAGCTCAATCCCTCTGTTTCCAAAATCTGGGCCCTTTCCATTGGGTGACATCCTTCTTAAGAGTGTTGACCATCAACAAGTGCTAGCTATTTAGGTGGACCCTTTACACAGATGATCCCATTCAGCCTCTGAACATTGGGGTAGAAGCCATTCTCCCTGTGTTATGGATGTGGAGGCTGGCATAGAGCCTCCAGCCTGCCCGCCTTCTCTAACTGGCAAAGCCAGAATTTGATCCTTGAACTCTCTGACATCAAACTGTGTGCCTCTGCACATACTGCCTTCCTCTGCAGCCAATGCTCTACTCCGTTCTGGGAGTACTCAGAAGTGAAGTCATCAAGGATTTCCTCATGCACGGGCTGTTCCTGGACAGAGTGGAAGATGACTTGAAGGGAGGGATTCTGGTGGCTTTGCCAGATTGGGATCGGCAGCTCTGTGGAAACACGGCCAGTTTCAGGGGACAGCTTTCTCCTTGGAGTCCCTCTGTTGTCTCGGCACCTCCACCCACTTGTCACTCCTGCTCAGGCACAGTGGAGACCTCCTTGTCCTTCAGAGCCCAGCGTCTGTGCTCAGATCAGTGTCTGATTTCTCCTATCTCCCACCTTTATCCATGCTCATCCGAGAATGAAGAGATACATTATGAGTCTTAACAGGAGAGATTGCTCAACATGGAGCCTGGTGATAAGTGCTGAGTAGCGCAAGGGAGGGGAGAAGCGGAACCTTCCCCACAGGGAAGCATCACTGAATGCGGTTTGACATGCCAGTACAAATCCAGCCTTCAGTTACTCCACATGGGGGACCTGCTTGTCCCTTTGAGGAGCCACCTGCTGCTAGTGATGCTTCTGCTTTGCTGAGAAGTGAGCCCTGCTCCCTCTGCTGATTTAGTGCGGTGACATCCAGATGCCCAGCCCAGGAGGCCCAGAAGAGCCTGGGTCTGGCCAAGGCTCAGCTCCTGCCAGAGCCACCGACATGGGGGCTCCGTGCCGCCTGAGGGCTTGGAAATGAGAAATGCCTCCCTGGGTCAAAAGAAGCGCTTTTGACATCTCAGCTTTCATCTCCCTGCGCTCCTTCAACCAGAAGTGACAGGGAGGAATAAAATGCAATTTATTCACCAGCCCAGGAGGCTCATTTCCAAGCACAATGGCCATGCCAGGCAGTGGGCCTTCCTCAGAAGAGATGAAAGAGGAGAAAGGAAAACCAAAGAAAAAGAGAGAAGTGTCTGAAGAGAATCAGGCCATTAGAAGAGGGCTTTACAGGATGACCTGCTGGGCCACAGAGGAAGCCGGGGGCTCTGTTTGGTGCCCAGGACACCTCTGCCCCAGGCCTGTCTGGAAGATGAAAGTGGCACCGTTGGGGAGAATGGCTCTCGTGTGATGTTAGAAACAAGGCAACGGGTGAGAAATAAGGCCATGGATAGGAATAAGGTCACTGATTAGGAATAAGGCTGTGGGTGCCAGGCCTGGAAAGAATCAGGGCAGCCCCAGGGCAGGGCCTCACCCCATCTGAAGCAGTGAGGGAGCTGCGGGCACAGGGATATGGGCAGCTTTCCAGCCAATTCTTTTTTTTTTTTTTTTATGTTTTATTTATTTCTAGGAGAGAGAGAGAGAGACAGCGTGAGCAGGGGAGGGTCAGAGAGAGAGGGAGTCACAGACTGAAACAGGCTCCAGGCTCCAAGCTGGCAGTCAGCACACAGCCCAACGCGGGGCTTGAACCCACGAACCGCGAGATCATGACCCAAGCGAAAGTCGGACGCTTAACCGACTAAGCCACCCAGGCGCCCCAGCTTTCCAGCCGATTCTTATGAGGTGAGGGGTTTCTTCTCCAGCCACTCTCAAGGCTGCAGAGAGCAGCCGCTTCCCTTCTCTGAGCATCTCCTCCTTTGCAAAACAGAGAAAAGAATACTTACTTTATCCTGTTGGTTAAGGAAATAATGTGTAGAAAATATCAAAGTGGTACCTGGCATTCAGAGGGCATTCAAGACCTGTTTTAGCCGATCCCTCTTCCTAGAATGCCCCCCCCACCCCCTCGTTCTCATTCTCTGGGCAAACTTGGAATTCATCCTTCCCGTCTCTGTTTTGGCTTCTCTATGAAGGCTTCCCTAATTCTTCCAGACACTCAGGCATGACTTCATTCATGTTATCGTCATGTCTCGTAGGGCGTCTGTCACACTAGAGAGGTGGACACTAACTACACTCACGTCTTGGCTAAGCACCGAGTGTTAACATCAATATGGGGCCAAAGCCAAATATCACCATCACAGAGTGACCTTCTAGAATTCAGGAATAAATCTGAAATATTATGCCAAATGATTATTATTACAATTGATTAAAAATGTTAGTGGTTAACTTTCAGAAGCTTGGTGTTACAGTTCAGAACGATCAGTCGCATGGTCCAGGGGCAGGTCCTAAACTCTGACGGATGGATGCTCATTTCCCACAGAGATCAGGAGACTGGGATATTTGGGGTGCGCTTCGGGTTTTTTTCTTTCATACACATTTTATTATGCCTTGACATAAGATGGTTTATCGTGAGTGTTGTTGCACAAGATTTTTGAGGCTTTTCTCTCACAGAATCCTGAGACAGACATATTACTCTTAATTCTAACTCAAATATGAAGAATGTCAAATAGGAAAGACTCATGATCTAAATGGCATTTACAAACAAAGCAGTAAATACAGATCCTAATGGTTATTTTGTTTAGTGTTCTGCATGCTAATATACCCAACAATTCTGCAGAAGATAAGAATTACCTTATGTCTACCTTCAGCTTGTATTACTATTTTAAATTTTTATAAATTTTTCTGTGTTTAAAAGGGATAAAAATAATTCTTCCCAAAGTTATCTAGCCAACACATTCTAGTTCCTTTTCATTTAACCCTTTGAAGGCCCTGAATACTATTTTTTTTACACACAAAAATTAACAGCTTTCATAATGATCATGAATTATTATGCCGTTTCAATCTTTCAGTAATGAATATAGATTTATTCCTGAACTGATATTGATAGAGTTTCAGTATATCAAACACAGGAGTTTTTTTTCCACTTTGATTCTCTTATGTTTGATTACTTCTGTACCCATATTCCAAAGACAATGTTTAAATAAAAACAGCCCCTAATAGAGTACTCTATATTATTGATATCACAGTGGTGATTTGATATGTTAGTAATCTATGG
The DNA here is from genome assembly GCF_008692635.1 of Crocuta crocuta. Classification (NCBI taxonomy): domain Eukaryota; kingdom Metazoa; phylum Chordata; class Mammalia; order Carnivora; family Hyaenidae; genus Crocuta; species Crocuta crocuta. The sequence continues at coordinate 3,205,099 of NW_027532613.1, read as the reverse complement.
GATTAGTTACACGGAAGTCTAAGGATGCCAGAAATGAGTGGATGTTGAACTCCCAGGCTTCCAGAGGCCTCTGCCTACATCAGGCCCGCAGAGCAGACTAAGGCCAGGGCCCAACCTTTTACCTGGTGCTGCCAAGGGGCAGCATTGCAACTCCCCTCCCCCACCCCCCGGCCTTGTCTCTGGGGAGGGGGTATTCAGGGACACAGTGCTCTTCCGTTCTCCTCATGGTCTCCTTCCTGGACCAAAGTTTCTTGCAAATGCTCGCGTACAATCGTTGGCCACTCCTCCCCCCACCAGGCTGCAGTGACATTTAAGATGACATTATTAATAATGTCAGAGGTCTTCTGTGCTCCCTGATTGCCTGCTTTTCTACTCTGCTGCCTCCCCCACTACCTGGGACATACCCTGAATGACAGGAGAGCTCACTTTTTATTGTGTGCCTGTATGCTCTGGTCTCCCTGCAGCAGCACCACCACCACCTCCGCACGCCTTTGGTTAGCCAGTCAGCATCACTGCTGTCTCCAGGGACACACAATAACGGGCTGGGAGAACGTCAAAACCAAGTACGCCGGCACACACTGCAGGTCATTGGCTGAGGGTGTTGGCGAGGTACTGACCGGCCAAGACACACAGAAAGGTCTTGAGAAGTTTTCATTGCTTGAGAGCCTATGAGAACTCTTTCAGAATATAAAGGATCTATATATCTAACAGCTGAGTACTGGAGTGCTGCTACTAACACACACACACACACACACTTACCTCTAAGGGAGCATTAAACAAGCAATGCGTGTCTGGTAATTATCTGTTTGCATATGTCTTTGTCTCCAACAGCCTGGAAACTTTTTAAGTTAAAGGGCCAAGCCTCTCTCTTTCTATGCCCAGCTTTTAGAGTAGAAGCACTTTATCACAGCAGCTTCTGAGATGAATGCGTGAATGCTCAAGTGAAGGAATTGTCCAAGGGAACCCCATTTCCCCCTCTCCGGCCCCCTAGGCACCACCTGCTCCCAGTTCTGCCCTGGAGATCCAGCTGCCCGGTCAGTGGAGCAGGGGCCCCAAGGAACGCAGGGACCCGGGTGGAAAGAGCAAGCGGGACGCAGGAGGAAGGCAATGGGATGCTGACCTTCTCTCACCCAACTCAGGAGGGAGGGAAGATGGCGGCAGCCTGTTGCTGGCTGTTTCTGGCTTCATTTCAAATAGCTCAGCCCCAGTCTAGGACCCCCCTCAGCCCCTACATCTCCTCGCCAGTGGTTCATACTGAGCACTGGACTGGGCTGGGCTCTGAGTCCCTGGGGACCACGCAAGGGGCAGGGACCGCCATGAGCATTGCAGGTGCGACAGGCCAGGAGGTGTGGCCTCCTCTCGGTGGCTTGTAGTGATTGGACACTGAGGTGTGAGCCACACTCTCCTCTGACCTCCGCCCCTGTGGCTGCTCTGTTCTCTATCTCTCACCACACTCTCCTGGACTCTTCTATATTTAACTTTCTAAGGCTCATTAACTACAAAACCCCTAACTTTACCAGCAGACCAATTCAGAGGAGTGAGTTTTCGGCTATAGTTATTCTTCCTTTTGAGTATTAATTTCCTTTAACACTTGCCCTATTAATCACTTTAACAATGAAATTAAGACTATTATTTTAATGAGGTAATGGGTGGTAAAGAGCGGGAGATACACATTTATTACACAGGAGGCCAGAAGGTCTTGATAAAAGTCTGCCTTGTCAATAATATATTAGGTGGGGATGTGCTTCAGGAGGATCAGGGCGGGGACTGCTTTGTCTCACTCCTTTACAGGCGCCTGTTTCTGTCAGTGTTGCTGCTTTTATGCTTTCAGGACCATAAAGTGGGTTCCAGTCATGGAGAGTGATGGGCTGGCATTTTCCTCTGGAATTCTGGCAGCAGCTCCAGGGGCCACTGTGTGGGGATGCCAGTTCCAGGCCTTTCCCTCTGGAAAATTGCCTTCCTTCCCCACTACCTCATTGTCTCCACTTCCAACCCTTCTTCCGTTTCTCCAGCGTCCGCCTTCCCTGTCTGCCTGCCCCTTCTCCTCTCCTCGCCTCACCTTGCCTCTCCTCCCATCCTCATCCCCATTAGCCGGGGAGGACCTCAGTAGGAGTTTGCCATTGCATAACTCACCTTGTTTTGTTTTTAATTGATGCCGAGATGCTTCTTTAAAGTCTCTAACATCTCACCCTCGTCCTTGTTTATTCTCTTCCTGCCGACAAGGGAGGTATTGTTCCCACAGATTCACGGGGTCACTAGGCGCGGGGAGGGGGTGGAGGCATGCTAGGTCATGGCTAGCAGAACCAGGAATCCTGGCCTTCGTTGCCTCCTGCCTCAGTCGTGAGTGACAGAAGCTAGGAGTGTCTCTCCCTTCCTTGCCTCACCCAGCCCGCCAGTAGTCAGCCCTCTTGTTGGCTGGGATTCATGCCAAAATTCTTGTGAAGAGGAGAGACCCATTCCTTTGGGTTAAAAGCAGAAAGAGGAGGTGCACCTGGATGGCTCAGACGGTTAAGCATCTGGCTCTTGATTTCAGCTCAGGTCATGATCTCATGGTTCGTGAGTTTGAGCCCCATGTTGAGCTCTGTGCTGGCAGTGCAGAGCCTTCTTGGAATTCTCTCTCTCCCTCTCTCTTTGCCCCTCCCCAACTTACATGTGTGTGCTCGCTTGCGCTCTCTCTCTCTCTCAAAATAAATAATTAAAGTTAAAAAAAAAAAGCCAAAGCCGATCCAACCATTCCACTCCAGGGCTTATCCTCAAAAGAACTGAAAGCAGGGAACCAAACAGATATTTGCACACTCATGTTGATGACAACACTGTTCACAACTGCCAGAAGGTGAGAACCATGCAAGTGTCCCATCAGCACGGGTAAACAAAGTGCGGTATATGCATTCAACAGAATGTTATTCAGCCATAAAAAGGAATGAAAATTCTGATACATGCTATGACATGGGTAAGCCTTGATGACATGATGCTAAATGAAATAATTCAGACACAAAAAGACACATATTGTATGATTCCACGTATATGAGGTACCTAGAATCGGCAAATACAGAGACAACAAGTAGAATAGAGGCTCCTGGAAAGAGGGGAGAATGGGAGTCACAGCGTCATGGGTGCAGAGTTTCTATTTGGATGATGAAAAAGTGGAAATGGGTGGTGGCACAACACTACGAATGGACTTAGTGCCACCGAATTAAATGTACACTTAAAAATTGTTAGAAGTAAAATCTTATGTTGTTTGTTTTGCTACAATTACAAAGTGGAAGAAAAAGCAGAAAAGGAAAGGAAATTAAAACATTTTTTAAAAAGTAGTTCCTAGGTAGTTTTTAACCTTTTTGATTGTGGAGTATACCTCATATTCAGGAAAGTAAACGAAAGGGGTGCTTGCATCTTGGTGATTTATCACAAAGCAAACTTTGCTGTAACCGCTTTGCAGGTCAAGAAATAGAACGTGCCCAGCCCCCTAGAAGCCCTGAATCCCGCCCCCTCCGTAACTTTTCCTGCAACCCCCACTTCTGGAAGATAACCACTGTATTTATTGCCCTTTGTGGTAATCATTCCTTTGTTTTGTTTTAGGATTTTACGGTCTACACACCCAACTGTAAGTATTACAGTTTATTTTTGCTTATTGTTTTTAACTTTATAGGAACAAAATCACGAGTGCTTTTGTGTTGTAGTGTCTTAAACGTTCAGCATTTATGCATTTGTGTAAACCTGCCGTTTATTGTTGCTCTACGACATTGCATCGTGTGGATGTTCTGCAGCGTGTGTATCTGTGGTGCTGCTGATGGGTATGAGGTTGGTCTCCACATCCGGGCTGTTGTGCCCTGGGGACATGACTGCTCCTAAATGAGGAAGAGTGTAGAACTAGGTGGGGAGTGAGTAGGACATAGGCTGCTTGAATTTAGGAGAGGATGCCAGACTGCTTCCCAAAGTGGTTATGCCAACGTACGCATCCACCGATAATGAATGAGAGAGACCTATTTTTAGGGTGCTTGCTTGTGGCCCAGGAGCTATGGGGGGAAAGAAAGGAAAATGCCCATAAAGGGAATCAGTACTAAGATAGACACTGTCAGTGTTTACCCGGATGCCCGGAGCCTTCCTACTGTTTACATGCACCCCGCCCCCAGCTTCTGTGAGTTTTGCTTTATTTTTGCCCTCCCTGACTCTCCCCGAGGCTGGCCTGCGGCTGCACCCCCATAGGTGTGGACGGCTGACCGTCCCTGGTGGGTTAGGACCCCCCACACACACACCATCTCCTCCTCCTTAGTCATTGGCTGGGGGTACTTATTCTCCGCTCTCTGATCTCTGGTTCTGACAGACTTTGAGGCATCATTTACACCCCAGAGATGCTCTACAGGACCAGGCTAAAGTCACTGTCCAGGGACTCTGCCTGAAACCACACGGTTGGTGGCTTTTCTGGCTTCTGTCTCCTGCTTCCCTCACTTCACTTTCTCCTGAGAGCCTTTCCTTAATAAGTCACTTGAAAAATAACCTTTGTCTCAGGACCTGCCTCTGAGGAGCCCAGCCTAGAAAGGCGCCCAGACCGATGAAAACCCGAGTGTGTTATCTCAGACAAAACTTCCCTTTGGGGAGCTTCTCTTTCCTCCTCTCTATGACAAAAGAGTTGAGTTACTAATTCCAAAGATCCAGAATTTCACTGTGGTATAAAATTAGGATGACGGTGCCACCCCAGCCCAAACATGACCAAGAGTAAGTCCAACCAAGATCCTCACTTCTCAGAAAGACCTCTCAACCCCCCTCCCCTCCATGCCCGCATACTCGTGGAGGCCCCCAGACCCGGGGGCGCACAGGAGCACATGCATGAGAAGGAGAGGTGTTAGGCAAATCTGTATTGTAAGGAAACAATGGAAGCAGACTCAGGGAAGCTGACAGGAAAAAAGGAGAGTTTAAGGTGCTGGTATGGCAGATGTGAGCTATTATGCCATAAAGCCAGTCTGTGATGCTGACTCCAGCTGTTGTGGGGACATTGAGCACTTCTGGATCCTTTGCCCTGGATCGAATGCCATTTGCATGGCAACTACATGGAGAAACTCTTTCACACAGCCAGCATCTCATCCCCACAAAACCTCCAACATGGTGTGTCTGTGCCTCTCATACTCATGAGAAAACCAAGATCAGAAAGGTTAAGAGACTTATCTAAGGTCCCAAAGCCAGTACGTGGAAGAATTGAGTCTGAAATTTAAGCCTCATGATTCTAGGTCCCAGAGAAAAAGAGGAGGCAGGAAGAGGTACTCACCAGAGCAAAAGTTAACATTTATTGAGCGTTTACAAAATGATGGGCCCTGTGCCCGTATGACCTCACCGAGGCCCCGTAAGATGGGAGCTGTTATCATAGCTGCTTTAGAAACACTGGGCATGGAAAGGCTTAGTCATTTGACGACAGCCACACGGCTGGCGAGTGGGTGAAGAGTGATTCAAACCGAGCTAACTAAGCATGCCCACTGTAAACCGGGACCAGAGAGATTTACAGGGCTTGCCTGGGGCCCACAACACAAGATTTGGGAGAGTCAAGGGTTTGGGGCAGAATCAAATGCATACCATGGAGTAAATTTCAGTGGCTTTGCAGACAGACAGCAATTTCAACCCAAAGCCAAGATGCTTATGTCAGACTCAGAAAATACTTCTTCCCCTCCCTCGACACACACACAAGTGTGGCGTCCTGGGAACCTGAGAGAAATACTCCTCTGCCTGAGCCAGAAAAATGTGAGCTAGTGGGTGAGTGAAGAGTGGATGTGGTCTCCCCTGGGAGTGGGGGAGGGTATAAAAGTCCCCTCTGTCCGTTGGGCCTTCTTGGGTGCCACCCTGGTGAGGGGATCAGAGCAGAGGCTCCCCACTTGGCCTTTGGGGTGGGACCACAGTTTCTTCTATGGTGTTTGGCCAGAATAGAGTCATTATTGTCTAAAAATTTTCTGCCTTGCTAGACTATTCTTTCCCTGGTCTGTTGGATTGAGGGAGCAGGTCTTTATTGGGGCTATTTTGCCGGTAATCATTGGCATTGCCAGCTTGCTAATGTCTTCAGATCCAAGCCTGGAATGGATGGGGCAAAGGAAAGCCTTGAGACCTGGCTTCCGTATAGTTCCGCAGGTCTCAAGGCCCCTATCTAGACTGCCTTCTTCTCTCTGCCTTTCGTGCCTTCTCAGGTTTGTTTTATATACATGGTGCAATTTTTGGTTGTCTTCGATGGACGGAATAGGGAAGGTATGTGCACTCCATCTTCCCAGAAGCAGAAGGCACTACTGTCTTCTAAGACCACTGGTATTCATCCCCACTTACGGAGCTAACCCACACACAAGCCCCGCTCTGGCTTTTTCCTCCTCCTCAGCTGGTCTCACGAGATTCCTCCTTAGGGCCACAGGCACGAGCTGAGGAAGGAGCTCTGGTGCGAGTAGAGGGTGCATGGGGGTCCAGGCCACTGTTTAAGAAGCTTCCTCATGCCCCCTGGCCCTGCTTGTCCTCAGGCTCCATGCACCACTTCCGGCTTACAGTGCATTGGTGCTGGGCCTGCTGGAACCTGTAATAGACAAGCTCACCAAGGTGAGTTCCAGCCACGTCATCCCCTGATGCATCTCATGGTCGGGGACTCCATTTCTGAAGACCTGGTAGCACACACCTCAAGGTGTTTTCTAAAGGCATGTGCTGCAGAGGGCAGGGTCTTGCTTCAGAAGCCCAGGGGCCCGAGTTGTGATTCTCCCACTGAGACTGGCCAGGAGCCCCATGTGGCATTGTTTCCTATGCTGATGCCTCCAGCAGGCTTGCCTGACTGTGGTCTAAATGGTCAGGCTGCTCGCCCTGCAGCCCAGACCTGTCGCAGAGCCTGTTTCCTGCTTTGGGCCTCACTTGAAGCTGGGAGCCTTTTGTGTCACATGCTCTGTGGGCCAGAGCAGTGCCCCGAGGTTTGGAATATGCTGCTCCCAGAGCCCAGAGATACTCACCAGGTCTTTTGCTTCCTTTATTACCGCAGAGTTTTAAGATTCGATCGCTTGTCTTCCACTTCGAAGGAGCTAAAACGTTATGGATTTGGCAGGTCCTCCCAGGGTTTCTCTTTCGGCCTCCAGGGCCCATGTGCTGTGACCTCCAGGGACTCTTCAGGAAGGGCATGACCTTAGCCAGAGCAGTTCTCTGCTGCTGAGCAGACCCTAAAGTCACTGATAGCCGGGAGCTGACTGCTGGCCATGCCTGCCCCATGTGGGCCCTAGTTCTGTCTTAAAGGGGAACTGCAGGTGGCCAAGTGCTGTGTCTATCACCCATGTGTGACTCACCGGTCCTCAGGACAGTAATCCTTCACGGTGGCATGTTTCCACTTAACTGGTAAGAAAATGGAGGCTTCAAGTTAATAAGCAGTACAGTCAGGCACTACAGAAACCGCCCAGGACAATCTGCCTCCCATATATGTTGGCTAAATGGTGGCTCATTATTATTATCATTTGCTAAATAACTAGATGGCACGATATGCTGATGTGACTGGCTATTCGAGCAGGGAGCCCTGGCTTTGCTCTCAGACAAGGTGCTGTGGATCATGGGTAATGGTGAGGTGCTAGCCTGGGGCTGGGAGGCTTGCTGGTAGCGGTGGCAGAGGAGAGAGTTCTCTGGGGTCTCTCCCCAAAGCGAAAGCATGGCCTCTCTGTGTCCTTTGCTCAGGTCTGTATGTTCATTATCTTTGGAAGAATGAGGTAAGGATCTCATAGCCTTGGCGGTGGCAGCCCAGACTTTCAACCTCAGGACCCACCGGGGCTCCTCGCCTGGTGCGGCGCTCTGCCAGGGCCCTTTCTGAAAGCGAGCCTTCTCTGGATGGGGGAAGGTCCCGGCGCACACTCGCTCTGCCTTTACGAGCGCCAGGCAGGGATCCAGCACCCAGCAAGCCTCCAGACAGGGTGCGTTTGTCTCCCGTGGTGGGAGCCCAGCCATCTCTCCGCTCCTCCCACACACCCACTCCTACTTCCCCTGGCCCCCTGCCCACCCATGCCCACTCCTCCTCTGTCTCGCACCCAGACGCAATTCAGAGGCATAGGCTTTTTTTTTCCCCCCATGAAGGAAACAGCCCCCTCTGTCTGCCGCCTCCAGGGTCGATAAGAGAGGGGATGCTCAGCCAGGCCTGGAGTCAGCCAAGGAGATGAGATGCATCTCTCTAAGAGCCATCATGACGTAGCAGGCTAAGCCTGCCCGGACCTCCTCCCCATCAGGAGGGGTGAGAGGCGGGTGGCTCGTCTGGCAAGGACCGCCTTGCTGTCTGGGCCCTGACCTGACATCCAGGCTGATTTCATTAGCAACAACAACTGCTTATATTTATTGACAGCTTATTGTTTGCCAGGTATTAAGCAAAGCATTTTATAAGCGCTGCTTCACATAATCTTCAAACAATTCAGTGATGTATATACCACCCTAGTGTCCATTATATATAGGTAGAGTCAAATTAATAATGCCAGGGACTTGGTGCACTGTTCTAAACTATCGCTGTATCCCCACAACAACCCTATGAAGTAGATACGATGGTCATTTCTAATTCATGGATGAGGGGACTTGTGCATGAAGATAGTAAGTTGCCCAAGGTCACACAACAAGTATCTGCTCTGGAGTTCACCCTCTTTACCGCCATGCTGTATCGCCTCTCACTTGTACTGGTAGCTGAAATTCCTGGTAACTTGTCCAGGGCCACACACACCCACTGTCTAAGTGTCAGTGTTTGAACCCTGCTTAGCCCACTCCACAGCCAGTGCTCTTACCAACATATACATTACTACCTCTCCTTTGGATGAGAAATATGAACTCACATCCTAGAAATCAAGCCAAGCAGGCCAGAGAAGAAACATGTTTCTGTTGGGGCCCATCCCAGCAGCCGCCACCCTCCTCGCCCCTGGCCCCGTGTGGAGAACAGACCCAAGCAACCATGCAAGCCAACCCAAGTTCATAAGCCCAGGGTTAAAAGGAAATCCAGCTACAGGCAGAAGACATTGGACTTAGCATCTAAAATCCCTCTCACGGCCAAGAATCTGGAATGTTGTGGGAAGGAAGTGAATTCTCGTCCAGGCTCTAATAGGATTGGAGAGTACACCTCTGCCATTTGCCTCAGCCCTGCTGTATCGGCGCTGTTATCTGTACTCCCAGCAGACAGCCTGCCTTTGAAGGCACGTCTGGTTCTGTTCACAGGCACCAAGATAAAGACAGTTTCCCTGCCCGCAGTGGCTGGATGTCACTGTCAGGAACTCTCGAATATAACTCCGGTTACTAAAATAAATGATTAGGGAGCTTTCTCTCGCCCACTCTGAGCGCTCCATTAAGCAAATGAAATAGAAGCATTCAGATACACTCCCTTTTTCCTTTCACTTCTGTGATTAACTGCATAATAAAAATGATATTATGTGAGCATTAATCTCAAAGAAGCCCATCTAAGTGACAAACCATGCCAAGGACAACAGCAAACAAAGGTCATATATTTTAGGTCACCTCAGTGTCCTGCCTGATCCATCCCCTCTTTCCATTCTGAGCTCCTCTTCCCCAATCCTACTCTATAGTCTCAGTCTCCATTGGAGACATCGGTGGCTCATGTCTCAGGAAGAGCCACCTTACCTTCAGACACTAATCTCTTACTGGTTCCCAAGGCAGGCACTGGGTGTCTCCCTGCAGGACACTTTCTCAAGGCTCTGCCCAAGACAGCCTTTGTCTAGAAATTGCCTTGTGCTCTGATGGCTGGAGGAAACATGGCTCGGTTTGCCAGGATACCTGGGTGTCAGATGTCTCCTGTCCACTTCGGATCCTTTGACCCCCACCACCCTCTGACGACCGCCAAGCCCTTGCTGGTTCTAATCGCTTGACCGTTTTAGCTCCCAGTTTTGGCAAATTTTTACATTCTGGTCTTGCCTTCCTGGGTCCTGGCTTCCTGCTTGCCTGGGTCAGTCTCTTATGTCTTTTAGATCCTCTTTAGATCCTCACCCTACTTGGCCTGAAGGGAGTGTGATACGAGGCACTGTGAGTTCCCAGCTCCCAGAATCTTTGAAGCAAAATGCTTCCAACAATATCTCCCCGTTGCTGTAAACATAAACCTCAGGCTCACTACAGAGACCCTCCCTATACTTTCTTCTTAGTTATTGCAGAAGACGATACATACAGAAACCCAAACACTTCGACTCACCCACACAGACTTACATACATAATCATATACATACATATGAACCCAGATATGGGTTCACACATGAAGACACATATGTAAACATAACCACATATATAAATCCACAGAGATTAATGCAAAATACACACACAGACAAACACACGCACACACACACAACTTTCCTACATACAGACACATTAGTAATTAAAACCAGATGAGGATTTGCATCCTATCTTATCTGTACGTGTAATTTCTGTGTCTAGCACAACACCAGGACTAAAGTAAGCGTTCAATGAATCTGTTTTTAGCAAATGAAAAAGAGATACGTATCTGACCTCCTGTGTAATCTCGTGAGCAGCTAGAGACGCTCTCCCAGTTCTCCGGCGCTCGAGGCAGAGTCCCTGGGACGGGGTAGCCAAGCCGCTGCCCCACAGAGAGCACGGAACTCCTGCTGGTGTGGCAGGAAGGTGTCCTGACTGGCTTTTTCCCTGACCCCATTGAGGTCCTGGTCTGAGTGGGCCCCCTCCACACCTAGGTGGCCAGAGGAGTGTCTGCCCTAGAAGGCCCTGCTTCTTTGCCCTCCGCCAGGACCCATCCCCAAAGCCTTGTACTGCAGGGAATCATGTTTCGATATTTGCCCAGAGCATTTCCTGTTTTTCTTTATTTCTCCAAGTCTGTGACAGATTTCTCAGGAGCCGTGTCATGCTCAGCAGGCTACCCTCCACCTCCCCGCAATATGTCGCCTGCGTGGAGCTGGGGGGGGGGGCTTCCTCCCCACCAAGACGCACCGCCTCCCAGCCTCGCTAGTCAGCAGGCTGTGAGTCACCAGCAGGAGAAGGAGCCTCCACTGCCGGCTCCCTCTCCTCACACTTGGACACACGCCGCCTCGCCCTCCCCGCATCGTGCTGTCTGCTCCCGCCGGAGGCACATGGCCAGCTGGTGTCGGTCATGTGTCAGCTTAGGCAGGGTGGCTCATGCCCAGTCTCTCGTTTCGCCTCATAGAAGACCTCTGTGACAAGAAATGTCGTCCCCATTTCACAGATGCCAAAACCAGGCTTTGGAAAGCCCAAGTTCATGTGGCAAATAAGAGGCAACATTCCAGCGTACGCCTGTGTGGCCCCCTGCATTCTGTCTGGCTGAACCACCGTTTCTCCTGGGGAGTGGCGCGTTTGGAGCTGCCTGAACCATTAGCCAGGAAACACAGGCACTAATTCAGCGCGAGGCCAAGTTGGGCCTCAGTTTCTTCATCAGGGAGGCTGGGCTCTTACGGTCCTGACTGCCTTCCCAGGCCTGTTAGACGCAGGACCGCCTCATTCAGTTGTGGAGTTTGTAGCCTGCACAAAGGGGCCGAGGCAGGGGTGCGGGACTCCAGTCCAGACTGCTCTGGCCAGACTCTGCGTTGGCCCCGAGGGGGTGTCTCTCTCCCCAGCACACAGAAGCTCAGGAGAGACTGGGATGTTCCAGTTTTTAGAAACAAGGAGAGTTAAGATGCCCTGGAAAGCTTGTGGGGAGAGAAGTCTGAGTGCAGTCGGAGCTGCCTGGGGCTCCTGGCCGCCAGCAGAGGCCCCACGATTCTAGCTGAGCTCCTGAAGAGGAGACCCCACGGGCTGGCTCATTTCTGTGTTTGCATCTTGAACTAGGGACGTGGGGATGGGGACAGGGAAGGAAGATGCTGGCAAGCACGTCATTTGGAAGACTGCATTTCAAGAATTGTTTTATTCTTTTAATGTTTATTTATTTTGAGAGAGAGAGGGAGGGAAAGAGGGAGGGAGGGAGGGAGGGGAAAGGGCAGAGAGAGAAAGGAAGAGAGATAATCCCGTGCAGGCTCCAGTGAGCACAAAGCCCTTTACACAGGGCTTGAACTCACGACCATGAGATCATGACCTGAGCTGAAATCAAGAGTCAGATGCTTAACCCACTGAGCCACCCAGGTACCCCTCAATAATTGTTTTTGTTTTTTTTTAATGTTTTAATTCTGAGAGAGAGAGAGATAGCGTGAACAGGGGAGGGTCATGGAGACAGGGAGATACAGAATCTGAAGCAGGCTCCAGACTCTGAGCTGTCAGCACAGAGCCTGATATAGGGCTCAAACTCACAAAACATGAGATCTTGACCTGAGCCTAAGTTGGTCGCTTAACCGACTGACCCACCCAGGCAAGCACCCCAGAACTTATTCATCTTATCACTGAAAGTTTGTACCCTTTTACCAACCATTCCCTATTTCTCCTACCTACCAGTCCTCAAAACCATTCTTCTACTCTGTTTTTATGAGCTCAACTTTATTTTTAATTTTTTTTAGATTCTATATACAGTGATACCATACAGTATTTTTCTTTCCCTGTCTGGCTTATTTATTTCACTATCGTGATGCCCTCCAGGTTCATGCCTCTGTTGCAATGCATTGGATTGTCTTTTTTTTTTTTTAAGGCTGAATATATATGATTACCACATCCTGGTATCCACTCATCCACTGACTTGACACAGGTTGCTTCCTATCTTGGCTATCGTGAATAATGCTGCAGTGAACGTGGCAGTAAAGATACCTCCTCGAGATCTTGTTTTCATTTCCTTTGCCTGTATACCCAAAAGTGAGATTGCTAGATCATATGGGATAGTACGATTTTTAATTTCTTTTTTTTTTAATGTTTTTTATTTATTTCTAGGAGAGAGACAGCATGAGTAGGGGAGGGTCAGAGAGAGAGGGAGTCACAGACTCTGAAACAGGCTCCAGGCTCTGAGCTGGCAGTCAGCACAGAGCCCGACGCGGGGCTCGAACCCACGAACCGTGAGATCATGACCTAAGCGAAAGTCGGATGCTTAACCAACTAAGCCACCCAGGCGCCCCTGATTTTTAATTTCTTGACGAGCCTCCATACTGTTTTCTATAGTGACTGCACCAGTTTGCATTCCCACCCGCAGTGCATCAGGGTTTTCTTTTCTTCGTATTTTTGACAATGTTTGTTATCTCTTGCATTTTTTTATAATAGCAGCCATCCTAATAGGTATGAGGTGATACCTCATTGTGGTTTTGATTCGCATTTCCCTGATAATTAGTCATTTCAAGCAGCTTTTCTTATCCTTGTTGGCCATTTATATGTCTTTTTTAGAAAAATATCTTTTCAGAGGCACCTGGTTAGCTCAGTCAGTTGAGCGTCCGACTTTGGCTCAGAGCGTGATCTCATGGTTTGTAGGTTTGAGCCCTGTATTGGGCCCCGTGCTATTTATGCTCTCTCTCACTCTCACTCTCAAAAATAAACAAACATTAAAATTTTCTTTTTTAAAAAGAAAAATATCTTTTCAGATCCTTCGCCCATTTTAAAATTAGGTTGTGTTTTTGCTATTGGCTTTTAGGAGTTCTTTATATATATTTTGGATATTAACTCCTCATCATCATACATACGATATTTTCTCCCATTCTGCAGGTTGCCTTTAATTTTGTTGATGGTTTCCTTTGCTGTGCGGAAGCTTTGTAGTTTGATGTGGTCCTACGTATTTATTTTCACTTCCATTTTCTTTGCTTTGGTGTCAAATGAACAGAAACATTGTTCAGACCAATACTGAGAAACTTGTCCCCTATATTTTCTCTGAGAAGTTTTATAGTTTCACATCTGTATGTTTAAGTCTTTAATCCATTTTGAGTTTTTTTTTTTTTATTAATTTCGAGCTTTTATTTAAATTCCAATTAACACAGTGTAATATTAGTTTTAGATGTAGAATTTAGTAATTCATCACTTACATACAACACCCAGTGCTCATTACAACACATTTTGAGTTGATTTTTTTGGATGGTATTAAGATAGGGAAGTAGTTTCACTCTTTTTCAGAAAATGTTTTCTCAATGCCATTTATTGAAAGATTATCCTTTGCCCATTGCTTATTTTTGACTTCTTTGTTAAAAATTAATTGACCATGGATGAATAGGTTAATTTCTGGGCCCTCTATTCTGTCTCATTGATCTATGTATTTGTTTTCTATGCCAGTAATATACTGTTTCAGTAATTATAGCTTTGTATTATAGTTGGAAATCAGGAAATGTGATGCCTCCATCTTTGTTCTTTCTCAGGATTGCTTTGACTATTCATAATTTTTTCAGTCCCTTACAAATTTCAGGATTTGTTTTTCTATTTCTGTGAAAAGTGCCATTGGGATTTTTATAGGGATTACATTGAATCTGTAGATTGCTTTTGATTTCTATCCATAGTATGGACATTTTAACAATATTAATTCTTTCAGTTCATGAGCATGGAATATATCTGTCAATCCATTTGTGCCTTCCTTAATTTCTTTCACCAGTCCCTTATAGTTTTCATTTTACCAGTCTTTCACCTCCTTGGTAAATTCATTTCTCAGTATTTTATTTCTTTTGATGCAATTGTAAAGAGATTAGTTTTTAAATTTCTCCTTATGATCATTCAACATTAGTGTATAGAAATGCAACATATTTTTATGTTTTGATTTTGTATCCTACAACTTTACTGGATTCATTTGTTCTAGCAGTTTTTTTTTTTTTTGATGGAGTATTTAGGGTTTTCTATATATATTATGTTATCTACAATTAGTGAAAGTTTTATTCCTTCCTTACCAATGTGGACGTCTTACTTTCTTTTTCTTGCTCTTTTTCTTACTGCTTTGACTAGCACTTCCAATACTATGTTGAATAAAAGTGGGAGAGTAGGCATTCTTGACTTGTTCCAGATCTTAGTGGAAAAGCCTTCAGCTTTTTGCTGGTGAGTACGATGTTAGCTGTGGGCTTGTCATTTATGACCATTGTTATGTTGAGGTGCATTTCCTCTATACCCAGTTGCTTGGAGTGTCTATCACGAAAGGATGTTCAGTTTTGTCAGATGCTTTTTCTGCCTCTATTGAAATGACCATATGATTTTTATCCTTCATTTTGTTAATGTGGTGTGTCACATTGATTAATTTGTGAATGTTGGACCATTCTTGCATTCCTGGAATAACTCCCACTTGATCATGGTGTCCAGTCCTTTCAATGTATTGTTAAATTTGTTTTACTAATATTTTTTTGAGAATCTTTACATCTATGTTGATTAGGGATATTAGCCTATAATTTTCATAAAGAAAACTATAGTGTCCCTTGTCTAGCTTTGATATAAAAGTAACGTTGGTCTCATAAGATGATTTTGGAAGCGTTCTCTCCTTTTCTTCAGTTTGACAAGGATTGACGTTAGTTATTCTTTAAATGTTGGTTGAGGGGTGCCTGGGTGGCTCAGTCAGTTAGGCATCTGACTTTGGCTCAGGTCATGATCTCACGGTTCTTAGATTCAAGGCCTGCATCAGGCTGTGTGCTGACAGCTCAGAGCCTGGAGCCTGCTTCAGATTCTGTGTCTCCCTCTCTCTCTGACCCTCCCATGCTCACACTGACTCTCTCTCTCTCTGTCTCTCTCAGAAATAAATAAAACATTAAAAAAAATTTTTTAATGTTGGTTGAATTCACTGGTAAAACCATCTGGTCCTGGACTTTTTTTGTTTGGAGGGTTTTGATTTCTGATTCAGTCTCTTCACTAGTAATTGGTGTGTTCAGAGTTTTTATTTCTTTATGAATTTAGTCTCAGTATGTTCACCTATCTAGGAATTTATCCATTTCTTCTAGCTTGTCCAATTTTTTGTCATACAGTTGGTCACAATAGTCTCTTAATGATCTTTGTATTTATGTGATATCAGTTTGACTGTTTTCTCTTTCCTTTTTAATATTATTTATTTAAGTATTCTCTCTTTTTTTCTTGGTAAGTCTAGCTAAAGATTTGTCTGTTTTGTTTATCTTTTCAAAAAATAAGCTCTTGGTTTCATTGATCTTCCTTCCTTCTGCTAACTTTGGGCTTAATTTGTTCTTTTTTTTTTCTGGGTCCTTGAGGAATAAAACTAGATGGTTTATTTGAGATCTTCCTTTTTTCTTAATGTAGATATTTATGGCTATAAACCTCCCTCTTAGAATTGCTTTTGCCGTATCCCACAAGTCTTGGTATGTTGTGTTTCCATTTTCATTTGTTTCAAGATTTTTTTAACTTTTGATTTCTTCTTTGACATTGGTTGTTTAGGAGCATATGGTTTAATCTCCTCATATTTGTGAGTTTTTCAGTTTCTTTCTTGTAATTGATTTCTAGTTTCATATCATTGTGTTTGGAAATGATGCTTGATATTATTTCAGTCTTTTTAAATTTATTAAGACTTGTTTTATGGTGTAATGTATGATCTATCCTGGAGAATGTTCCATGTGTGCTTGAGAAGAATTGATATTTTTCTCCTTCTGGATGGAATGTTCTGTATTTATCTGTTAGATCTATCTAGTCTAACATGTAGTTTAAGTTCAATGTTTCCCTATTGATTTTCTGTCTGAATGATCTATCCATTGTTGAAAGTGGGGTACTGAAGTCTCTTACTGTTATTGTATTGCTATCTATTTCTCCCTTCAGCTCTGTTAATATTTACTTTGGGTTTTCTATGTTGGATACATAAATATTTATAAATGTTATATCCTTTTGATGAATTGATCTCTCTCATTATATAATGACTTTCTCTGTCTCTTGTTACATTCCCTGGTTAGTTTGTTTTGTTTATATGAGTATAGCTATCCCTGCTTTCTTTTGGTTTCTATTTGTATGGGCTGTCTTTCTCCATCCCTTCACTGTCAATCTCTGTGTGCTCGTAAGGCTGAAGTGAGTCTCTTGTAAGCAGAATATAATTAGATCTTTAAAAATATATATATTCAACCACTCTGTATCTTTTGATTAGAGAATTTAGCCCATTTACATTTAAAGCAATTATTGAGAGGTGCCTGGGTGGCTCAGTCGGTTAAGTGTCCTACTCTTGGTTTCAGCTTAGGTCATGATCGCATGGTTCATGAGTTCAAGCCCTGCCTCGGGTTCTGTGCTGACATCTGGACCTGCTTGGGATTCTCTCTCTCCTGCTCTCTACCCCTCCCCCACCAAAACAAATAAACTTAAAAAAATAATTATTGATAGGCATGGACTTACTATTGCCTTTTTATTCATTGTTTGCTGATAGGTTGTCTTATCATTCCTTCATTCCTCTCTTCCTCTCTTGCCCTCTTCTTTTGTGATTTGATGGTTTTCTATAGTGATATGCTTTGGTTCCCTTCTATTTATCTTTTGTGTATAGGTTCTTATTCTATTGTATAGTATGTACTCTAGGTTCTTGCTTTGTAATTACCATAAAGTTTACATAAGACATTTTATATTTGTAACAGTCTCTTTTAGGCCAACAGCTTAACTCCAAGTGTACACATTTGAATGTGTACACTTCCTCTATGCATATCTTATGCTTTCATGTCATAATTTGCATCTTTATACAGTAGGTATCTATTAACAACTTATTATAGTAAAAGCAGGGTTTTCTTAAAAATTGAGAATAAGGTTGAATTTCACATCTGGGTAATACAGTGTGGAACAACAACAGCATATTTAAAATAATTAGGTGATCCATGAACTAAGGAAGCAGGACTTTGGCTCCAAAGCATACCATAAGAACCTAAGACACTCATCACACAGGAATCCTGGAGAGAGCAAAGAACAGTATGGGGATGTGAGCTGATTTTATCTAGACTGTGGGCATTGCCAGCTGACATGGGACCTATAATCACATTAATGATGATTGTAATTAAATATTTGTATTATCACATTCTTAGTTTTTGATTCTTCCTATTGGGATTACAAGAATAGAAATCATGTGTGTCTCCTTCATTGGTAGATCCTTAGCATGTTAACGTATGCTTGGTATAGCCTGTGATCAGTTACTGTTTATTGGATGGATGGCTGCATGGATGCATATCACAACATTAAGAGGAGATGACACCAGGTGAGGCAGTAGAGAAGATGTTGTGGAAGTGGTTAAGAACAATTTGGAAGAATAAGGGAGATAAAATTGAAGATTCCATCTAGCCCAAGGCTTCCTTATACGTGGGTCCGAGGGATTGCAGCAGATACTCAGGTGTGGACACAGATAGGAGGGTGGGTCTGGGGCTCCAAGGGCAAGAGGTACCATCTTCTTGTACCAGTTTCAGGGGAGGGAGCAGGTTTTCCTATGTAACAAGTAGGTAAGTAGGCCCTTCATAATGAAGCTCCTGGGCATTTGAAACCTCCTAAAATTCAGGGTCCTTTTAACTAATTAATACTAGCTATGTTTTTTCCAGTTCTAACTTTGTGGCAAGGGCAGCACTAAACATTTTACATGGACTGGTTCACTTATTCTTCACAACAAAAGTCCTGAGGGTAGATGGTACTGCTGCTACTCAACAAACAAGAAAGCTGGGGCTCAGTGTGGTTAACTTGCTGGAAATCATCAGGTGCCACGAACTGAACACAGATCAGTCTGGCTTTCAAGCCCATGCTCTTCACCACTCAAGAATTCCTAGGCCTCTACCAACATCCTTTCCTTTATTACCTGTTCACCCAGATAGCACATGCCACGCCTTGCTAGGGTGCAGGGAAAGGGTGATAAGCCACTGGTGTAGATGCAGAGTATGGGCAGAACTCTGAGCATGTCTCCAGCCT
Organism: Crocuta crocuta; assembly: GCF_008692635.1. Classification (NCBI taxonomy): domain Eukaryota; kingdom Metazoa; phylum Chordata; class Mammalia; order Carnivora; family Hyaenidae; genus Crocuta; species Crocuta crocuta. The sequence goes on along the minus strand of NW_027532613.1, from coordinate 3,186,442 downwards.
CAGGTAGGCTTAGACCCTTGCAGGATCCTTGAAGCTGGAAGAAAGGCCCTGTGCATTATGGGTCCTGGAACAGCGAAACTGATTCTCCTGAAAGATAGCTCTCTGCAGCCCCACTCTTCCTCAGCCTCCTCTAAACTGGCAAAAGGCCAGGACGTTGGGAGTCAGTTCCCCAGATCAGCCATTTCTGGAAAGCTTCTAGGCTTAAATTGCTGACAGATAAGCTAACCATGTCTCCCAGGCTTTCCGCACGACCGTGCTTCCATGAAACCCGTTAACTGCTCCTCTCGCTTTGATCAAAGCCCTCTGGGGCACAGGAGAGGAAGGGGAGGAGAAGGATCTGGATTCCAGGGCTGAGACTCTTTGGAAAGTGGCCAGCTCTGCCTGCTGAGTGAGGGGAAGGCAGCATGTATGCCTGACCTCAGAGCCCTGGGACACGGGCGGGAGGCCGGCGACTGGAGCCAAGTGCTGACCCTAGATGTCCCTCTAGCTCCAGCGTCCGGCCCTGGCCCTGCTCTGCATTTCTGCTCAGAAGGGTGGGTCTTCCCAGCAGGGCCTGTGGGCATGGGCCAGTGAACGGCATTTCCGAGGCACTGTGGACGCTGACTGTGTTCTCAGCCCAGCAGCACTTCACATGGATTCTTGCCGGAAGCCTGTTGGTAGGCATTTGGAAGGTTTGCCCAAGCACCTGGGGCCCAGGAGCCTCCCAAAGCCAGCCGAGGGAGAGGAATGGTTTGGAGGTAGCTCCCTTAGGAGATGAAAAGGCTTCTCCAGCTGTCAGGCTGTACAAAGTTAGAAAAAGGGGAGGCAGTGGGGCTATTTAGAGAAAAAAAGTTGGGACGTAAGAGAAAAGAACATGGACTTTATGAGTCTTGAGTCAACAGGTAAGAGGCCAGTCCAGAGGAGACCAGTCATTTTCCTTTGTCCCTGATGGGGTGGGAGGTTGTCCTCCTTCTAAGGCTTCAGAAAGAGTCACACCACTCTCTTCCAGCAAGGGGCTTTATTGAAAGCCAGCTGGCCACGGATATGGGGTCCAAGACACTGGTTCAGCCCCACAGCCCCTCAGCAGCCCAGCATGTCAGTGTCAGAGCGTGCAGTGGCCTCAGGAAATCTAGAGCTGTTGTAAGTTGGCATCCTCTGGAATATGGCCTGAGCTGGGATAAGTGTTCAATCTCTGTGCCTCTAGAGCACATCCAGCAAAAGAGAGGTTCAACTGAGTGGTTTATTACCATCCAACATCCCTTATGATCCAGCAATCCCACTGTGGGTATATATCCAAAGGCAGTGAAACCAGGATCTTAGGGAGATATTTATACTCCCAGGTTTACTGCAGCATTATTTTACAATAGCCAGGATATAGAAGTGATGTAAATGTCCACCAATGATAGATGAGGAGATAAAGACATTGTGAGATAGATGATGGATAGATAGGTAGACAATGGAATATAAAATGGAATATTATTTATCCCCTTAACATTTAATGTTATTTTAATATTTAATATTATTCCTTTAAAAAGAAGGAAATGCTCCCATTTGCATCAATGTGGATGAGCCTAGAGGATGTTATGCTAAGTGAGATACAAATGCTACATGATCTTACTTACGTAATCTTACTTACTTATGATATGTGGAACTTAAAAAAATCAAATTCATAGAAGCACAGAGTAGAGTGGTAGTTACCAGGGTCAGGGGTTAGTGAGGACATGTTGATCAAAAAGTACAATTTCAGGGGCGCCTGGGTGGCTCAGTCAGTTAAGCATCTGACTTTGGCTCAAGTCATGTTCTTGGAGTTTGTGGGTTCGAGCCCCGCGTTGGGTTCTGTGCTGGCAGCTCAGAGCCTGGAGCCTGTTTCAGATTCTGTGTCTCCCTTTCTCTCTGCCCCTCTCCCACTCATGCTCTGTCTCTCTCTGTCTCAAAAATAAATAAAAACTATAAAAAAATTTTTTTAAAGTACAATTTCAGTAATATAGGACGAATGCTTTCTGGACTCCTAAAGTGTAGCATTGTGACTATAGTTAACAGTCCTGTGTTGTATACTTGGTATTTGCCAAGAGAATGAATCTGAAGTATTCCTACACACACACACACACACACACACACACACACACACAATGGTAGCCGTGAAGTGCTGGATATGTTAATTTGCTTGATTGTGGGAATCATTACACAATGTATATGTTTATCAAAACATTGCATTGTACTCCTTAAGTATATACAATTTTTACTTTTAAAAAACTTTAAATGAACAAACAATAAAAACAAACCCAATGTCCTGTCCTCCCCTGAGACCGGTCCTCTTCCCACTCAGCCACAAGTCCCTGGTCTGATCAGCGGTGGCCAACCTTCTGTACACGTGGGCACAAATCCGGAAACATTATGCAGAAGGCCTCTCTGGGCTGCCCCCCAGAAGCAGGCACTTCCCAGATGGCCCACTTTGGGCTAAAAATCTGAATCCTCTCTGAGGGGTGCTGCCTTTACCCCCCACCCCCACCCCCCCGACTCTCAGCTGGAAGATCAAAGCCATCGCCATCTTCCTGACATCATGTTACATCCTGCAGGGTCCTACCACAGAAAGTCCAAAGATGACTTTTTGTGTTATGGTTTTTTTTCTTGCCCCCCACTTACTTCCATCCATGTTGCTAGGGCAAGTGCCCCAGCCACCGAGTCCAACCTTGATCTCACCCACACAAACTCACTATAATTCAAAAAAATTCTTTGTAGCAAACCTTCCTGATCCAACTAAAGGCATTTTCAAAGAACATATAGCCCAGTGAGGCGCTAAGCTGCCTCTTAATTGCTCCAAATGAATGTTTTCAAGCTCCAGGCCCATCAACACCTTCTGTAATGTTTGCTTGCAGCCCACACTTGTGATAACCAGAAAGTTCGCAGTCCCTTTTGGGAGCTCTACACCACACTATACATGCATTTGTTCATTTCTTGCACCAAATTAATGACACCTTCCTGAAGCAGAGACATGACTCAACTCCAGGAAAGCAGCCAGAGGTTTTCAGAGCCACAAGAACTCTATTTCTCTCGTGTTCTTCTCCAGCTGTGACCTGGGTCAGAGATAAAGGCGCTAAAGCTCTTATTTGTTTTCTTTTTAAGAGATAGGAGGTGGGGGGAGGAGGAGGGGAAGCATTGCCCCCACAGTACCTTCACAGTTGTCAAGTGCGAAGGGAGCCAATGTGTCTCACCCCACCCCACACTACCACATGCCCCCAAAGACCTGATTGCTCTGGCCACATGATTTTGGGGGAAACATGGGCTGGCAGAAGAGAAAGGTCTCTGGGAATACTGAATTCAGAGGCAGAGACCAGTTCTGTCACAAGCTGGGTGGTCCAGGCAAATGTTCTGCCTACTCTGAGCCCCAGTCCCTGGTCTGTGCAGCAGGGCCACTGCATTCACTGTGTAAGGCTGCTCTGGGATTAGTTTCTTATTGACATCCCCACAGCACATCCCTACACTGTTTGGGGTAAGGGTGCAGCAGCTTTATTGGAGCCCTCTCCTCTCAGTTTTATGTAATACCTGGTTGAATTGAGCGATGTATTTGTTTTCAAATGAGAAAGTCTGAGAAGCATGGGGAGGGAGGTGGGGGGAAGAGCTGGGAAGAGCCGGGCTTGGTTAGAGGTGGAGTTTGTGAGCTCTTGGACTGCTTGTTGGTTCATCTGTTTGGTACCAAAGTGCCCGAGCCCTTTCTTCCCCCAGCGTCTGGCCTCTTCTCTGCAGGGGGGAAGGAAGGAGCCCTAACAGAGGGTGAGGACAGGCAAGGTCCAAGAAAGGCCCAGGAGGAGGAAGGCCATGCACATCGCTGTGGAAGCCTGGCCTTTGCTGCTCTGGTCTGGAGGGGGTGGGTTGTCCTTGACTGAATCTAGAAGCTAATGGAGAAAGAAGGAAGGCCCAGCCTTCTGCATCCGAGGCAGCCATCTCTGCTGTCCTCAGAGGCCAAATGAAGTGATAAAAACCATAACATTACAGGACGTGTGAATTCTAGGGCTCAGAGCTGACCTGGGAGCTAGTGAACTTAAGGCATGGTGGGCTCAGGAGACAATCTTCATCTCTAAAGTACAGTTTGTTTTCTGGTGATGGTTTTAAAAGAAGGGACAATGCAGCAGTACGTTAGGGCCTGCCTGCCACACCTTGTCATGGATTGTGGGTCTCATGTTTTCTGCAGCAAATGCATCCTGTTCTCTAAAGCTGCTCATCCCAGGAGATACTAAGTCAGAAGAGATCTGGGTTCACAGGACATGGGCCTTTTCCCTTGTCCTCTGAGACTTGCTCTTCCCTCTCCTGCTCCAGGCAGGGCCCTTCCCCTCTCCTCTGGGTGAAGGTTTGTACAAGGGGCCAGGTATTTCACTTGGAAAGTTCTAGGACCATTTATGAACTACAGGCTGAAAGCTTGCCCTATGGCCTGCCAAGTAGATTTAGTTTAAAAATAACTCCTTACAGCTCCGGTTGACAGTAATTTGTGGAATTAAGATGGTGTCAGAGACAATTTTATGAAAGCGAATGTTGTCCCTGGTGATTGTGTTTCCTGAAAGATGAGTGGATAACTCACCACAGGACATTCCATTAGCCGGCATTACCCTCCCCCAAGCCAAACAAAATAGACCCCTGTTTTTCTCCAGGACAGGTCTCATTTTCAGAGCTGACAAAACTGTTCTCACTGGGCCCAGAGATCAAAATGTGTGTCCAGCTGGGATGAAGAATGACACTGACATGGACTCAAATTTTCCTTAAACTAAGCTCCTTGCTTCTAAAAAGCACACCGCAGTTCATCAGCCATGAGGCCCTTTCTAAGTACCAGAGAGAACTGGCTCCATGAATTTTCCCTCAGTCGCCTTGTACCCTCAGTGAGTCTCTGAATCAATTAGGGATTTTTCAGTATTACCTGGCCCAAAGAAGGAAACCCCAACTAGCTTAAGGAAGAAGGATATTTACTGGCTTGTCTAATGAGAGAAAGCCCACATTTAGGGCAGGACTCAAGCACAGTTTGATATAGGGGCTCAAAAGATGGCATAGGAACTCAATCTCTTCACCTCTCAGTTAGATTTACATTCTCATCGTTAGCTTCATTCTCAGCAGATATTTTTTGAGCACAACCACCATTCTAGACTTTGTACCTTTGTAGCTCCAAATCCACAGGTAAAGAAAGCCTGTCTTTTTGATACAAAAGTCCTGATTTATTTGGATTGCTCTGGCTTAAGTTGTGGGCCCATCTCGGAATCAGATATTGTAGACTAGAGAAAGGGATGCCCTGATGAGCAGATGGATGGCCCTGGGTGTGAAGTCAGAGCCCTTGGAAGCAACAAGGATTGGGGCCAGGGATGGGGTCTGTTGGATTCTCTGCTGGAGATTATGGTCAGAGGCATGTAGTAAAAGCTCTACCACAAGAAGTGTGTTCTTCTCATATAATGAGATGTCCAGAGGTAGTCCCGGAAGCAGCCAAGAGTGCAGGTGCCTTCTAGACCCCCTACCTCACCAATGTTGTTTGCAGCTCTCATCCTCAGGGCTCCAAGAACCGCTGCTCTTACAGTCCAGGCATCACTTTCCAGGCATGAAGAAGAGGACAGGGTAAAGGAGAAAGTCTAGTGCGAGTCTATTTTTTAGCAGGAGAAACAAACTTCCATGAAATTTCTCTTTATATCCTCTCTGCCAAAATTAGATCATATGAGCACTCCTCACTTCAGGACAGTCTGGGGAGGTATTTTTACTTAGAAACACACTTGGGATTCTGATAACCGAGAAGAAGAGGAGAATGGATATTAGGTATGTCAACTAAAATGTCAGCCATGGTTACCTTGCTACCCGGTCAAAAACAAAATCTGTACACTACATCATTCGTCAGCCACTGTGCCCAGTTGCCCTTTCCCAAACAAGGATATGCTTTTTAGTTCTTGCCTCTGAGAAGGATGAACAGCTCCTAGTTGGTGGCTTGGGACTGAGCATCCCTGGGGTCATAAGGTGGCCACAGGCCACCTTGTTCAGCATCTATGAAGGCGCTACAGCTGTTCTTGGCTGATGGTTTTGGTCTCTAAGTCCGAAGAAACTCAGCACTGATGACAGTTGGTTGTTAAATATTTTAAAAGAATGTCCTTTCTAAAAAATATTTCATAATGTAGCACATAGTTTAAAAATTGTTCCAGAGTTATAATTTTGGAGAATGTATGTGTACATCCTTATGGATATGGGGATATATTAAGTATCAGTACAAATCCTTTGCATCTTAACTGAGTGTGTTCTCACACTCTTAGTCCTGAGACCCCTGAAGAAGTCCATTATTTCAGCAGAACTGATCCAGGGGTGATTCTGGGGTGGGCTGAGACCCAGGGGGTGAATGCCGTGGCCTTGGGCTTCTGGTAGCAAGGGAAGCCTTGCACGGTACAGTAGGTAGAACAGCCACTTGCCCTCCCACATGTGGTCTCGGGGAAGGTCAGCAGCACAAGCAAGGCAGGAGGGTTGTTTCCAGCTATGTCAGAGACTCCAAATTGTTGGTGTCTTTTTTCCTACTTCATGGAATCAGAATTTCACAGAATGTTGGAGCCAAAAAAGAGCATCATGGTTGTCTGGCCCAACCCCTTCACTCTTCATTGGTTCCTTGTGCAAATTTCTTCATGTAAAACACCTCATCATCGAGAGAAATCAGTGGAGTCCACAACTCTCTGTGTATTTAGAGATTTAGATCACAAACCTAGCCATCCGTGATTTGGATGAAAAGGATGATTTGAGAATGGGGGAGAGAAAGGGATCTGAACCATACTGCTCCACTGGTCATAACTGGCAGTCTCTTTACCAACTGGATTTTTTTTTTTTTTAGCTCTATACTTGGTTATGATTTCAGACTCCTAGAACAAAGAATTCCCATCTACTCTTCACCCAGATACTATATGTGGTGACATTTCCCCACATTTGCTTTCAATAGCTAGATGGATACATTTTCTTTATCTCAACCATTTGGGCTACAGATATGATGCCACTTTATCCTTTCAATGTGTATTTTCTAAAATAAGGACATTTCCTTACAGCATAGTACAATAAGTTCTCATATTAACATAGTACATAATCAACATTAGGGAATTAGCATTGTAACAGTACTAGTAACTAATTCACAGACTTTATTCAAAATCTCCCATTATTCTAATAGTGGTCTCTATGGGTAAAGAAAATCCTGGATCACGGGTTACATTCAGTTGTCATGATGTCTCTTTATCACTTCAAATCTGGAACGATTCCTAAGTCTTCCTTTATCTTTCTTGACCTTGGCAGTTTTGATCAATACAGTCCAGTTGCCTTGTAGAATTCCTGAATAATTTTAAGACTGTTTAAGAATTCTGTCCTTATCATGAAAGAGGAATGCTCTTTCTGTTTGTGATTAATGCTAGTGAGTCCAGTCACCAGAGGATTCCCATCCCATTACAAGGAACAAGTAGAACACTTAAGAGGTGTTAACCTGGGCCCCATTTGGGGTAAATGGGTCTAAATCCACTAATGGTGAAGTAGAGCTTCAGCCCTTTCAGAATATGTGATCCCTTAGGGAGGGTGTCTATCGGCTTCCCTCAAGATCTGGGATATTGCTCCTTCACAACAACCAACAATGGGCCTTTTTTTCACCATGGTTGGTTGTGGCAAAATGAAGGATTGTTTTGTTTGTTATTCACTCAAACCTAATTAAAGCCAAGGTTAGCAGGGCATCTGCCAGCATCTGATGTCTTCCCTCTTTGCCTTCCCCATCCCATCACTAGTCAACATGATTCATTGGCTTTTAGTGCATTAGGCAAATTTGCTATAATTGCAGAGGGGAAGGAGCAAGGGGCTCATGGCACCACCCAGGCGCTACACCATTGCCTTCCTGTAAGTCACACAGACTCCAAGAAAGGGGCTTAAATTGCCTTTATTGATTTGTCAGCCTCTAATAGATCATTTCTCACTGAGCAAAGGACAGGACCCTCAGAGAGAGTTCTCTCTCCTCCTCCAGCCCTCATCATGGGTCTTATCTCAGTGGGAAGGGTGTCTGAGGGGTTAATGACATGTCAGAGAGAATTAAAATGCAGACATCAATTCTCCCAAAGATGCATCTGAGAGGGGCCTGGTGGAGTTTGCTCCCACCTGTGATTGTTCCAGACTAGACTTCTTGATCCCAAAGTTATGCACAGAGAAGCAACCCTCAGGATCTGAATTTCCTTCCAAGTGGGATTTCATAAGACAAACATGCTGTGATTTCATACTCAGTCCTTTGGAGCAGCTCCTTGTCTTATGCACCTTGGAAGGCAATGAAGTACAGTGCGGCCATGTTCCAGAATCCCACGTGGAGGGGCAGCCAGCCAGTAGTTCTCTAGCGCCAGTCCTTAACTCACATTACACATCTAATAAACATTTTAACAATTTCTTATAAACTGACTATGTGCCAGGAACTTAAATCAATCCTTGCAAGATGGGGCCCTCAAGCTCAGAACACTTATAGAGACAGAGATACAAATAACCAACACACAACACAACATGATAAGCTTTACAGTAGAATCTGTACACTATGTGTAAACGACTATGGGCCATTGGGTCCAGGAAGGGGTGGAAGGGAAGATCCATTTAGTCTTCCCATGGGCCTAGAAAGCTAGGTTCGTGTGGCAGATGGACCAAGACGGGCCTCTGTGGTCCACACATTTAACCAGGTGCAGCCTTGTTCTGTTCCATCTGTGTGTGTAATGGTTGTATCTCCCTCATCTGGATGGTAAGCACCTTGAAGGCAGGAATCTTACCTTACGTTTGGGGAGTTGTTCACAGTACTCAGCCAGGTGCTAATCACACAGGAGGGCCTCAGTGAATCTTTGGGGGATAGTTCAGTCCAGCAGATCACACAGCTGTGAGGAACAGCTGGCCAGCTCTTGAATGCAGGCATCTGTGAGGACTTGCAAGGAGTCTGGTTGGGTTGCAGGTGAAGCTCTGTGGGCCAGAGGAAGTGTCAGTGCCATAACCCAGGTAGCCCTTGGACACATTATGTTAACTACTCTTATAACGAAAACACTTCTGTGGCCTCAGAAATATTCAAGATTCAGTCACATGTTTTATTTTAGAAACATTTTCTACAAAAACTACCAACATAACAAGATTCTCTGGACAGTTTTTTTGGGGGGAATTCACTGTTCACTAACAGAATTTAACCTGGAATTGAAACAAACATGAACCACGTTGATTGTAGATGGGAATGTTGTTAAGGGGCTGTGGTTTAGGCTCTCCACTCAGTAAGGAAGGTGGGTGTCATAGGGGAAAGAGAGGGCAGGAGGAAGGGATAGAGAAGTAGTGGAGAAAGATGGCAGGGGCTACTGGGAAAGAGTGGCTTTTTCGTAAGGGTTCTCTCTGTTGCTTTTCGCTGCCTTCAGAGGGGACTTTCACTGTCAGGGAGGCTTGGCTCAGCCTTACAGGTTTTCCTTCCCACTGTTTATGTTTTATCTCAATGTCTCACAATCTTGTGAGACAGTGTCCTAGAAAAGACAGAGTGGCCAAGGGGGAAGACCAAAGGATCTCTGGTTCAGGAGTTCAGAGAACAGTCTCCTGTAGAGGCGAGGACTGTGGGGCCATGACTTCCCTCATTCACACCTGGAAACAGAGGCTCGTGTCTGGACCTCCGGAGACTGGGAAGCTCCTAGGGCCTCAAGGACCCAGAGCATCATTAGGTCCTCTCACTGCTATTCATTCAGAGGTGGTGGGTGAAGCAAACCAGCCTAACGGGAAAATAGTATTGACCTCAGGGCCCTACAGCGGAACAGCTGGCTTGGTGGTGGGTGTGGACGCATGGAGACAGCTGGGTGCAAATTCACAGCCAGAGAAAATTCTTCAGGATTTTCAACTCCCCCACCCCCCACAACAATGAACAGTGAGAACCCCTGACTGTGGTAAAAATAGCTCACACTCTCCATCAAACCCTTCTGGCTTGAGTCTCTGGATGACTTGAGGGAGGGAAGTCACATTTGAAAATGGAATTTATTTTGAGCCAGTGATAGTGTCAGGAGGCTCAGCTCTGCGGACAGAAAACAGCTTTCCAGAATAAAAACCCTCTTCATCTTTTTTTTTTTATTACTTCTCATCCTACCCCCTAAAACAAACTATTCCTCGATACTTTTATTGGTGAAAAGCTAGATGTAAACCGGAACAATCAACTTTGTAAGGGGAGCAGGCTTCTGGAGCAGGTCTGCAGAGGCCCCAGCAGAGACAGGTGATGGGCAGCCCCACCCAGTCCCTGTGGAGGCGTGGGGCCGCCATCTTGCCGAAGGCGGTTTCCTCATCTCTAACTCAGCGGCCGCCCCAGCCTGGGGTGCCCACCTAGAAAGCTGTGTGGAGGTAAAGTCAGAGACGTCTCTGAAGTTGGTCATTAACCATGAAGCACCAAGTTGCTGCTATGAAGGAGCTGAATAAGGCCTCCCATGGCCAACAAAGCTGGTGAAAACCAGAAACAGCCCCCCTCAGCAACTCCACAGCGGGGACAGAGAGGAGCAGCTGCTGGCTCTGCTGGAGGATCTCTTGGGGAGACAGTCCTCAGCACTACACACAAATGGAGCTGCCTCGGAGGCCTACACTGCCTCCCTACCCACTTGGCCTCTCAGAGTGCTAAAAGGGCAAAGGGAATGAACCAATTTCACAGAGAGGTAAACTGAGGCCCAAGGGGGCAAGCCCTTCCATATGGCCCCCTTGAGGATCATCCAGAGCAATACCAAGGTTGGCCTCCCTCACAGTCCCCCCGACACCAGAGGTCAATGCATGCCTGACCCCAGTCAGCGTCCAGCCTGAAAAGTCGGCCTGAGTCGTGAAAGCAGGCCAGTGCCCCAGCAGAGCTGGGCTGTGAGCCACCACTCTGAAAGGACTCCTGGCCGCAAGGACCTAGCCTCAGCTCCCAAAGGAAGAGGGCTGATTGCTGAGGCCTGCTCAATGCTCACAAAGCTCAAAGCCCTTCAGACAGAACAAGTTTTGCGAGTGGGATCCCCACCCAGTCACTGTTTGGAACCAGCCAACAGAATGAAAACACAGGGACCTCAGTCCCTTCACTGGGGCGGGGGAGTGTCTAGGAAAACCCCACTTCCTGGAGCCGGCGTAAAGCAGTGTTCTGAGAGGATTAGGTAGCCCGGATCCTTCCGTCATTCCCGGAAACCTCGCTGAGAAAGGCCTGAGTTAAGAGTGTTAATAGCTCACAGCTCAGAACACAGGTCTGCTGGGCCATTTGCACACCCCCCAGTAGATGCCTCCCAGTGGCGGCAGAGCCTGAGGCACCTGCCTCTGAAGCTGGCCTGAGCTTCCTGTCCTGCCCTCCACGATGTCACCACACTGGGGTCACACCCTGGAGTCCCTTCGCCCTGTAGCTGGGGTGCAGACCATACATTCGGATACAGTGCCTGCCCAGAATTCCAGCTCATGTCAGGCTACCCAGCGAGCGGCCACCAGGGAGCTGCAGACTCAAGTTTTGCTGGAACACTGCCACACCCCTTATTTCCTATTGGCTCCGGCTTCTTTCTTGCTAGGACAGAAGGGAGTAGCTTCTACAAAGACCATATGGCCTGCAAAACTGAAGGTATTTACCGTCTGGCCCTTTTATCATAAAAGTCTGCCACTCCTGCTTATATAATTATCTTACTGAAGCCTAACGATTACACTGCAGACTAGGTATTATTACCCCTGCTTGGAGGTGTAGAGGCTGAAGATCAGGAAGTAGCTTGCTGGTAACTGGCAGAGCCTGTATCAAACTTAGGTGCGCTCACTCCAAAACCCAGGTTTGTTCATATACGCCTGCCACCCATGTATGGGCACATCCTTTCAGTGGGCAGGATGTTAGTAGTGTAGGGAAAGGTCTCGTCTTCCTCCAATGGAGGAAGCCAGCTTTGAAGCCATATTGTTGAATAAGGACTAAGTTAGGCCTAGGTCACTTCCTGCCTTTACCTTAGGACTCTGGTCCCAAGGAGTGGCTCTTAAAATCGTTCTTGCCAGAGCTTGAAGCTTGTAAATAAACCTGAAACCCTATGAGAGCCAGGCAGGCCTAGAGCAGCCCCTGGCTCCAGCCACAGTTACCATGACAACAGATGATTTCCATTACAAACCCTGCAACAGGCTTCCAGAAGGTGATTAATGGCTGACCTCTGGGGGCTGGGAACTCTGGGGGGCGGGGGTGGGTTGGGGAGTATGCCTTTCATTCCGGTGCAAGGCTTGGGCCAGCTATGTCTTTACCCCCCTCCAACTGGGAGGTTGAGGTGAATTTTTTAGTTGGGGTATAGACGCTATAACACCCCTTCCCCTGTCTCTTCAAATCCTAAAAGTCAGCCCAAGAAACACCTTGTGAAAATCTTCCTCCAGCTTTGAGCTAAGACAGTGGAGCCTAGGAAACTCAAGGGAAGACAAAGGAAAACAAGAAGCCAAGGGAAGGAATGCTAGCCTATAAAGTGGTTCATTCTTGCTGGGTAAATGGCACCCACTCCCCAAAGGGAAAAGGTACAAAAAGAATTCAGTGAAGCAAGAAGCAGGTAGTAAAAGGCAGGGAATCCTACCTCCTTTGAGCCCAGAGAAAAGCCTTTTCTACAGACTCAAGAAGAGGGGGTGGAGAAGGGTGGGCCGCCTGCCAAAGCAATGACCCATGCTGTGAATGTCAACAGGGATGTCCCCGTGTCCCCTTGCCCATCCGCCAGTGGGTGGGGGCTGACTCCACTGCCTGCCAAGGGAGGGGTGAGTTGGGTGTTACACCTCAACCTTGGGTTGTCTACGGTGGGGCCCTTCTGGGCTCATTCATTGACAGTTTTCCTCTCTGCTGACGTTTGGGTGGCTTTGCTTTATGTTGGGCCTGTTCACTGCTGATGAGTCACTCCCCCTCCAGCCGGCTGGGGGCCGTCAGGCCCTTGCTGCATTGGCACCAGAACCCAGCGCCAGGTGCTTATCAGTTTCATCCTTTCTGCGGCGATTGTGTGACTCTGGCGTTGACATGGGAAGCTTCTGTGAGAGAGAGAAGAGAGGACCCCACTTCTCTGGAGTCTGAGCATGCTGCTGTGAGCCTCAGGAAGAGGCTCCCCGCCTGCACTCTGCCCCCCTCCCCTTTGGGAAAGTGCAGTCAGGGAAGTCCTGTCCCCTGTGACACCCCTACCGCCACTAAAACTGTCCCGGAACCTTCGCCAGCAGCCCACAGCCCGGCCAAGACCCAAAACTCTCCAAGCAAACTGTTGTGGATAAGAGTCTCAGTCCACAGACTCATTCGTACAAGAAACCTAACTACTTTGCCTGCCACTGACATGATTTTTTATTTTGAGCTCCCGTTGTGTGATAGGAAGTCAGCCCCAGTTAATTCCAGGGCTCCCACTTTTTCACTTTATAGGGGGCTGCCTCCTGTCCAGGGAGGGGTGAGCTGGTGCCCTTGCACGGAGCGGAGACCAGGGTGGGGATGCCCGTCTCAGAGTCCGCCAGCCAGTCTGGCAGCCACCCGCACATCCTTGTCCTGTCTCGCTCTCAGGGCACACCAGTCACTCCCGAGTCTTCCTCTTCCCGGCCACACAGCCTCTCCAGGCTCCCCAGCTTCACTGAGCCGTATGCCCACAATGCTTAGCTGCACACCACACATTCTGCTTTGTGGGGAGCCCAGGAAGCGGCCTCGCCGAACACCTGGATACTTCATGGAAGGTTCTTCTCTCATGCTAGGCTAGGTACTCTGGAATTCAAGCAGTCTACTTTCCTCTCACCGTGAAGGGGGTCACAAGCTGCTCTCCCCCTGGAGCCCTGCTGTTACAGCCCCACTTCTGGGCCCAGCCTGGAGTGTAGGGCGTGCTACACGCTGTTTCCTTGGGTTCCCTGCCAGGAACGAACTCTCCTCCTCTCCTCTAGCCCATCTGGATGCACCTTGATTCCGAAGGTGGGGCTTCACAGGCTCTGCCGGCTTGCCTCGTACTCCGCATCTTCTGACTTAGTCCTGGGTTCTCTCTGTCCTGCTTCAAGGGCTGGGCTTTTGAAATGCAAAATGTAAGAATTGCCTTCTGGATAGATTGTTTCCCCTTAGTGCCTTGCTTGCCATCTCCCCCAAGGGCAAGGCCGAGCCTGGGAAAAACACCGCAGCCAACATCCCCCAAACGTTACCCCGCTACACTGAATTTGCAGCGGCCTCCTTGGACCTGAACTCAAAGCCATCGAGCTGGTTTGTGCCCATCCTGTCCACACTCCATGGCGGTCAAGCTTCACCCAAGACTTCCTTACCTTCTGGGGTGTCTTACGTTCTCTCGGTCACTTCTGACTCAAAGCAGTGTCCCCACTGCATTGGCCCAGTCTGTGGCCATCCTGCTGATCTTGCCTCCCGCCCCCCTTTCCATCTCCGTACCCACTGCCGTCTGCTGCAAGCCTTGTGTGCACAGGGCCTGCTTTCCTCAGGAGGACGTAATGGTTGTAGAGCACGGTCGTTTCTTTGCCAAATAAACAAACCCAGAATGCCCGCCTGGTACGGCTGTTAGAAACGGGAGAAAACTTGCAACTGTCCCCACCGGGAACCGGTAGAAGAATCGCCTCCGGCTGCCGTCACTGCCGTCTGTGTGTGACCTACGCGTTACCCTCACTGAGATTACCTGGTTTTAATCTCGGTCTGACTTTCCCTGGCGTTTCGTGTGTGTCCCCTCTTCTCCTTCCGTCAGTGTGTCTTCAGGGAACGTGGATTAATTTTGGTACTAGCTTAAGTAGCCGACAGTTAGGATGATACACAGCAAAACAGAATGTAATGATTTGCGAATTACCTGCAGCGCTCTTTCTCTTCCATTTATAATCGAGAGGGGACTGTCTTTATCCGAAGATGCCTCTTCCTGAAAATGAGGTGACATCAGCACTTGGGGAAGCAGCCGTGTGCTGGCCCCATGGCAGGCCACACCGAGCTTCCCTCCCTGCCTCTCTCTCACCTGTCTGGTGCCTGCGGACTACNCACATGTCTGGGCCTTGTCCCACCAGCCCCTACCCACCCTGTCTTGTCTTTCAGTCCCTTCTATACCCTTCCCCCTTCCACTTCTAGACATTACCTGTTCTGCACTATCCTCTCCCTCCCCAGGCCCTGCTTGTAGCTGGGAAGCTGAGAAACTGCACTAACTTGATAACAGATGAGAGTAAGTTAATGTGTTACCCGCCTTTGGTAACGTTTGCATTTTCACAGGGTCTTTCTGAAGAAAAGTCATTCTTAACAACAACATGACTGGGATGGGAGAATTTCAGCACCTGCTTCTGATGAGCCCAAGGAGCTATATTTGTGACAAGGGGGGTTTTGATTCCTCAGATCACACCTCTGTTCCCAGAACGAGAGGCTTGTTAGGGGGCTTCTGGGCCAAAGGCCCTGAGATGCAGGCCTAGGACAGAAAGTGACGCTAACCTCAGAGAGAAGCTCCCCCCAGCCGGAGACACGAATTCCCCAAAATAGAAAGGGGGCGGCTCCGAGGAAACCCCAGTAGAAGAGAACTGACATTTCTGGGCCAGGAAGGTGCCCGCCCCTGCGCACAGGAGGCTGGCAGATGCTCGCTCGCACGGGCCGCTTCCAGGAGTAACGCTGCATTAAACAGACTATGGCCTTGGGGCTGCCTGCCAGCTGCCCGGGGCGCAGCAGGGGGCCGGGGGGCCCTGGGAGCCCATGGCTGAGCCGCAGACGCTTCTCGACGGGCATGGGTGTTCGTCCTTAGAGCTGGCCGCAACGCAGGGTCGGCAGGACCGCTGTCTCGGCCCCCCCAGAGCGGGCCACGCTGCTCTGCACCAGGGCCGGACTGGCCGGGAGCCAGTCATGTGTGCACAGGCGCCGCCTCGTAGCCGGGACCCCATCCGCCTCCTCTTGCCTGCCCGCCCCCCCCCGCCCCGGACCCGCCGTCTGGCTCCTCGATGGTGTCTCCCTCCTCTTCCCTCCCACAGCTCTGCCTCACTCCCCGGGAGGACCCAGGCTCCTGCGGCTCAGGCATGACCCTGACTCACCCCGGGCTCCCAGCCCTGAGCGCTCTCGGTTCTGGGGGATTGGAAACAGGCAGCTGCCCACAGCGGAGTGGCCTCTGCTGCCAAGCACTTGCTGGCACACACGGAGCGCAGGCCTGGTTGCATCTCAAAATAAATCCCACTTCCGTAAAATAATTCTGAGAGCTGCCTGCTGGCCACGTTGGCTGGGCCATCAGGGAGCCCGGCTACCACAGAGGACACAGGACCCACCGAGCTGCTGCTGCAGGATCATCCCGTGCCCATGGTTCCCTGGGCCGTCGGTCCCCCAAGCAGGAGGTTAAGCACCGTCCAGTGCAGATGCCTCCTCTGCCGGCCGGGCCATCTGGGTTACCCTTATATACCTATACTAAACTGAGGGGGGCGGTCAGCACAAGTGGACAAACCCACCTCCTCTCCAGGTTCTGAGGGACACGTGTGATGGGGAGGCTGGAAGCTGAGCTCCACGGAGGGCACGGAGTACATACCCTGCGTACACAGAACACGCACACGGCGGGCGGCACCTCCCAGACTCGCCCCTCTGCCATCTGGGCCTGTGATCTTCTCAGGGGCAAGGTCCCCGCTTTCTATATGATGCCCCCACCCCCTGCCAGGCAGGGGAGGGATCAGATTCGGCCCAGGTGCTTCTGGGGCGGGTGAATTGATACCAACAGGTAAAAGTTATCGGTAAGTGGAGTTCAGTTCTATTGAAAGAACTTCCCAACAGGCAACTCTATCTAAATATAATGGGCTATCTTGGGAGCTAATGAGATCACTGTCTCTAGAGGTATTCAAGCAGAGGCTCCAAAGCCACCTGCAAGAAATAGAATAATGGGCAAACACTAGTGAGTGTTTGGTGAGTTGACTTCTAATGGTTGTTTGAAGGCCTAGTGCCTGTAAAAGGCTTCTGATTGGAGGGAAGGATATTGATTGAGTATTGTTACCCCACTTAGATTCACCACATCACATGGGGAGGGATGGAAAGGTAAATTAACATTTATTGAAAATCCATTACGTCCTGGACACATTATCTTTAATCTTCACAAGTATATGAGGCAGGGTTTATTATTCCCGTTTCACAGTGAGAAACACAAGATTCCAGAGATGCTAAGAGCCTTGCCCCAAATGGCATTACGGAAGCAGGCAGCGCGGCAGGCTGGGGGCCCCGCCCCGTGGCAGCCATGCCTCGCTTCCCCTGGGGAAGCCAGCATTGCCTCCTCCCTAGACCACCCTCCCCTCCCGGAGCCCCAGCCTCCTCTTTCTTCCACAGAGACTGGGCCGTACGCTGGCCTGTCTGACCGGCCACGATCTGTGGCTAAAGCACGCTCATCAGGCAGGACCTGGGGGGGTGGGGGAGGGGAGGCGCCCCCACCAAGACTGGGAGGGAAGTGTACTCACCCAGGCAGGGCCGAGGGGCCTTTGCAGGGCTGTCAAGAGCCCATGCACTTTTCAGTGTTGCTGCAGCAGTGAGAGGCGTGATGTCAGGTGTCAGGGAAGCTGCCACTTTGGCAGTTTACAGGCAAATTGCAGTATTGTTTACAGCAGCCCAAGCATCCCCGGGGGAGATCCGAGACCTGGCAGTGCGGCAGCTTCCCTAGCAGGAAATCACCGGGGAAGATGGTGCTGTGGGGCTGTGGTAGGTTCCGGGGACAGGGGGACCAGCACGGTCTGGGGGTGCAGGGGTCAGAGAGGGAGCAAGCTCCCCTGCAGATGAGGCTGCAGGTGGGACATCTTACTGGCTTAGGTCACTTTGCTGGTGGAAACGGGGCTTTGTGCAGTCAGCAGCACTGCTGCCTGGAGTGATCTCAGCTATCCCTGAGGTTGGCCTTGCTCTCTCTCTCCATCTACTTTAACCCCATGGGGAAACTGAGGCACACCAGAGCTAGGAAAGATGCAAATACTTTTGCATCCATCTGAGCTGGACTATTTAGGCACAAGTCTTGTGGAAGCTACTACTTTGGGGTCTCTTTGCTCCTCACTTCGTTGAAAGAAGCCCAAGGTGGCAAAGAGAGTCCTACCATTCTCAGAAGGTCCAGAGAAGCAGCCAGACGTGTCAGGCCAGGAAAGCAGCAGGGCAGAGGCTGGGAAGTCTGCCAGAGCCCAGCTGTGAGGCCTGGCCTCTCTGGCCTCGCCTCGGTTTACTTTTATCCCTGGGCCTGCTAAGACCTTCACTGCAGAGAAACTACCCAGGGACTGTCCCTCCTTCACCTCCCAGCTCCTCCTTAGCTGCCCCCACTGCCATGTCTGGAGGGTTCCTGCCCATGGGTCCCCTCTCGGTGGGCCTCTTCCTCAGGGCCCCGGCCCAGCCTCGCTATGATCACTCTTCACCAAAGGTGAAGCAGGAGATCCTAAAGCAGTGAACTCTGAGCCTGAACAAGGAATCCACTCATTTAGCGAATGCTCAGAATCCAGCAACTCCGATGTGGCCCAACAGCAGCTCATAGCAGTGGCCTGGCCGGGAAGGGGCTGGGTCCCCAAGGGAAAGTGCTGACAGCAGGTAGCCTTTCATGTGCCCCACAGCGGCTCCTGCTCCCTCGAAGTGTCCTGACGTGGGACAGGAACCCGAGGCACTGGCCGCAGTGGGGACTACAGTATTTTCCAGGCAAAATCCTGTGCTGCGGACAGGAAACGTGTCCATCCATTTGCTGAACTCGTCAGCCCATAAGTGAGCTTCTGTATGCATTGCCACCCCTCAGGGACAGGGCGGGGGGCTGAGCAAGCTGGCTGTGTGTAGGGACATGAATTCATAATCAGGATTTACCAGATCCTCTTAGAGGGAGTCAGCATTTACGTGGCAATGAGATTATTTACAGAGCGATGAGCAATAGCAATAGCTGGTGAGAGATAGAGACTTGAAAAGCTAGAGAAGGGAGCAGGGGATGGAAGCCTCCAGAGGCATTGCTGTCCTTGGAGCCATTGGACAGATGGTTTTCAGACCACAGCAGGTATCGCAGCTGGATTCATACATCCTTCAGGACTACTAGCGTCATATGCAAGCTCTCAATCTTACAGTTTGAACTGAGGAGATAATGATTTCTAGAGTAAAGAAACAAGATTTGTTTTTTGTTTGTGGCCGAGGATTTTGTTTTGTCTTCCCCATGTGAAAATCGGGTGACACTGACGGCTCAAGCCCCTCCAAACAGAAGGCAGAACGCAGACTCTGCCACTGGCCCAGGCCCAGCGGAGCAGCACAAGTAGAAATCGGAGGGGTGCAGGGTGGTTCCGGGGCCAGGGAGGTATGGAGACACAGGGGGTGAGGTATGAAGTATGGAGCCCCAAGACACAGGACAGTTGGTGGGGCCTCGGAGAGGCATGTGTCCTCCTTCCCCAAGTCCAGACACCTCCCTGGCCTGGGCCCCAGCAGGGCAAACCTTGCATGGGTCCCAAATGGGCAGGGCGGGCAGCGCGGGCAGCATAGGAAGAAAGTGCACTTGGCTGTTTATCAGCTAAACGCTGGTGTCTGAAAGCCTCAAACTGAAGGCATCAATAATTCAGACATTCATATGCTGCAGAGTATTTCCCCTTTTGTCACATTTCTGGCCAATTGATTTCCCTTGGCCACAAACTTGCTGCTTTTAGAACATCATTAATAACAAATCAACTCTTGGTAAAATCTGCCCTGGGAGGGGGCATTGGCTGCAAAAGGTCCCTGACCTTGTTTCCCCTGAGAAAAGGGGCTCCGACCAGCCACGGCAGAATGACAAGTGCATCAGGGCCGGGAGCCTGCTCTCCCCTTGCCTTGGTGGCAGAGAGACAGGCAGACCTACCCTACACCTCCCCGGGCTATTGCCAGAACCCTCCAACAGGGTTACTGGGAGAGAGGAGGGGGTAACTTGAGGGTCTCAGCATGAGAATACAGGGTCCAGACCCCTCTCTAGGCACCCCCTCACCCCCCAGCCTCCCCCATAGGGTCCTGTCTCTGGAGGCTTCCAAGTCTGAGCCCCAAATCCCCATGAGACATGCACCACTCAGGGATCTGGGATGACCTGAAGAGCAGCTCAGTGCCAACTGAGCCCCTCCCTCACATCCTTGAACCTCATCAGGGAAATGGCCTCCCTGCTCAGGCCACTCCGAGGAATGAGGTGATGCCAGCCTCCCTGCTCCCACGTCGTCTGTGGCCCCACTTCCTGGAGCCCAGGTGCTCTCTCTCCCCTCTCCTCCGGCAACTCCCCCCACTCCCCACTCCCGGAGCACCCGGGCTTAGGGCATGGCCCATGATGGGCACTCACAGAGAATAAAGGACAGAGAAAATGTTCTCACAGATCACACACAGTGGAAAAGGTGTGGCCATTGCCTTGGGACTCTGGGTCTGTACGGTGGCCCAAAGGAATGAGTCTGTAATGGTAGGGTTGTAGGCAACTTGGGAGAATGGCTAAATAGGATACTTTTGTCTGGTGGGAGGTCCCTGAAATCAGACAAGTTGGCTAGAGCCCATTTCACCTACATACTAGTCCTGACTAAACTCCCCCTCTATCGCTGTGTTGGGTAGAAGGTCCTTCTGGAAGGATGTTAATAGAAGCCAGGAGAAAATCCTGCCCTGGCATTGCTGCTTTCTGTTGGAAAAGGGAGACAGGCCCCCTCTCCCCATTCATGGGCAAGGTCATCCCCAGGGTGTGAGGACCCAGAAGCCTCTTCTCCCTTCTGCACACCACTCACACACATCGAGGCTCTTCCAGCCCACCCAGCCCTGGCGAGCCAGAGCTCTCACAGGAGTCCCTATCACAGGGAGGCCGTGATCAAAACGGGCGAACAGTCTAACATTTCTACTTCTACCCCCAGAGTGGCAAGCACTAACGTCAGCCAAGATCAGGCCTCCCGGAGGGCTCAGCTCTGCTGATCACATGGCAAAGGCCTCCTTGCTCCCTCCCAGCCCCATGGCTTATATCCCTGGAAATCTCTTGGTTAGCTTGATATCGATTTGGCTTTGAAAAGGAGTCGGTAAGAAATACACACACCACAGGCCTGAAATAGAACCTGCCCTTTGCAGTTGTAGCAAATACTACTTCACTCGCTGGGTCCCATGGCTACCCCAGGGCCCAGAGACGCCTGTGGTAGCCAGTCTTCATCTTCCAAACCCGCGGGGGCCCAGCGACAGTGGGCAGCTTGTCACGGTGTTTTGTGGGCAGGATAAATATTTGTGTTATATTCGCGCACACAGCATGGAGCCTGAGCCCACTTTATGGCCACGCCTGGGGAAGTTGGAGGGTTGTGCTGAGCCAGCCATAGGGAAATGTACTTTCCTGTTGGCTTTCCAAGAAAACGATTTGGGCTTGAGGATTAAGACAGTCATGGGCTTGGATGGGCAGAGGCTGAAGCCGTAGATCTCCCCAGTCCAGCATGCCCTCCCAAAGGGGCTGAACCCATGCCCCTCAGGGTCCACAGCGGGTAGGAGACCACGCCTCTTCCCAGGACCCCAGGACCTATCTCCCCCTTGAATGGATGTTAGAGCTGCAGAGGACTTGATAGTTGATCTAGTCTAGATGCAACAACTGAGGCTGGAAGGGTTGAATATTTAGTCTATGATGACCTAGCCTAGAGTGATTCTGTCTCCATGGATCTCTTCTTACTTGGGAATCTTTGAGAAAGTCTTCTTTTTCTAAACTTCAGGCATTCTATTCTATTCTATTCTGTTCTGTCCTGTCCTGTCCTGTCCTGTCCTATCCTATCCTATCCTATCCTATCCTATCCTATCCTATCCTATCCTTTTAAAATTTTTACCATCTCTAGAAGGGATGAGACCTGGAGTTATGTTCTAACTTGGACAGAGCAGTATAAATGGGGAAGTTTTTATATCCTACATTCCCTGTTCTACATGTCTTACCTTCATTTTCACCTTTTTTCCACTCTTTCCCCTGGAAAGAAACTAACTTTTAGTAAGCACCTACTATGAGCCAAGTTGTTTTCAATTTACAGCAACTCTGTGAGGCAGGGGTTTTTATTCTCACCACAAGTGTAACCACTGTCTTGAATAAACGGGACCCAGGAGATATAGTCAAAAAGCAAATATGTGTTTGTTTGCTACTATTCCTTTAAACTGGCTCTATAGTGACTTCTTTCCCTTGACAGTGGGTGAAATCTCTGACTTTTCTGCTCACGCTTAGAGACTCTAAGTCACTTTATGTCACCAGCATAGTATCTGGAGTTCAATAATGTAATGTGTCCATTTCAATAGACTACTCAGCACATCAGTCTTTATACAAAGTTAGAATAATCAGGATATTACAGGTTTTTGCTATGCTAACAAACGACCTTAAAGCTCAGTGATTCATACATAGAAGTTACTTCTCATTCAGAGTCCACTCCACTGGAGGTTAGGAGACTGTCCCAGCTTACCTCCATGTGGGAACTGTCACTTTGCTTGTGGCTCCATGTTCCACAGGGAAAGAGGGAGTCCGGAGAACCATCCAGGGGCCTTTCTGTGCTCCGTGAGATACGCCACATCGCTTCCAACCAGGTCTCCTTCCCCAGAACTAGTGTTAGTGTCCCACCTAACTTCAGGGGGACTGAGGAGGATGCCTCTGAAGGAAGAAATGTGCAGAGAAACCGGTGAACACATGATCTTGTCTGTCCTAAAGGTAACCCTTCTCCCTCACCCCCTCCTCCACTTCAGTGGGCTTCTGCCACGGGGTAAAGGGGAGAGGAGGGGGTGCCATGAGCTTCTTTCTTTCTCAAAGACCTCCCCTCTGTGTTGGAGCCATGGGGGCAAGGGGAGAGGAGAGCAGGGACATTTTCTCTTGACAGGTGTGGTAGTGAAATGGCTTCAAGAGTTCTGGGTCTGGAAGATGTCCTAAGCTGTCTTCCCTCTCACGGGTGCTTTCGTGCAGACAGCATTTCCCATGACTCAGGCTCTGCGTTGCCTTCCCATTGGCTGCCCCTCCCCAGGCCCTGCTTTTCAGATGGCCCCTCCACGCAGATTCTCCCTGTTGGATTTCCACTGCACCCCCTTGGGCAGGACTTAAAAGGATTCAGGCCAGTCCTCTCCTTCATCAGGGCCTATAGGGGCCATGGAAAACACTCTCACCTGACAAATCCCAGTCCCAATAAGCAGTAACCCTCCTTAACTTCTCATCAAAAGTAGCTGGCTTTCAGGCCTACTTACCTTTGAAGTTTCATGGGCAGGAGTCAGACACCAGCCTCCTGGGTCCCTCTAACTGCAGGGGAATATATGAAGCTATCCAAGTGATGCTTTCTTGTGACTTGAGGTGCTGGAAAGTTACTTCCTCTCTTTCCTTTTATGGGGAAGGGAATCTCCAAGCAGGGCTCACCTCAAAGGCATTGTCTCTTAAAATTCTCTCGTGATTTCCAACAATTTGACAGTAGAGGACTCCCTCATTGTGGGTGAGGGATTTTGAGAGTTGTGGTAATGGATTGCCAGGTAATTCTTTCATAATTCTGCATGGAGTCAATTGTGCTCTAATCAGTTTAACATTCTGTGACACAAATGACAGACACTCAGCCCAACTCAGGTTGGTTGAAGAAAAATGGAGACTTTATTGCAAGGATACTGGGGAGTCTTGTGGAACCCAGAAGCTTGAGTTCAGCTGGGGTTTAGGAATTACTATAGCCAAAGGCTCAAATTCCCCCAGGAGTCTCTCTACCTCTCACATTACTACTTCTTTCCTGGCCTCCACTTCAGCCCTTCCCTCTCTCTGCAAGCTGACATACTTTCCTCACTCCTCTGGTCTAGTCATGGGAAACATGGCTTCTAGGAGCTCCCAAGATACACATCTTGTAATCCAGCCACAAAAAAAAGAGACTTTCCATTCTCTTAGGCCCAAGACCAAAACTCCTGGGGAAGCAGACATACAGGATCAGCTTGGTTTCACCTCAGCTCATCAGCTCTGTTTGGTGGCAGGGACTGGTTGTAACATAGCAGCACCCCCATAGCCCTGGATGGTGTGTGAGGTGCAACATCTCAGAATGCGGCAGATGCTAGGAGCTCCGAGGCATTTTTTCAACTGTTGAGTCACTTGGACTTCTGCTAATATCCCTGGTGGTTCAAACTCCATCTCGAGTAGGATTGGAAGGTGACGATAGGGTTCTGGTTTGTGCCAAAGTCCACAGACAACAGGCCAGATAGAGTTCTCTCTTCTTACCTCTTCCACCAAGAGAGACTTCTTCCTCAGGAGGAAGGCATTTATTTCATACTGCCTTGAATTGTGAGCTATCTGACCAAGAGTGTTACCTTTCACACAAGATTGCAAATACCTAAGGTTTGGAGCTGTGTTTTTGTCATGTTTTTATAGCACAAATCATCCCAGCACTGCCTTACAGACAACATTAACTATATTTAGTGAAGGTATGAACAAGTGAAGGGATGATTCCAGAGGAATTCTTCAGTCCCCATGAACCCATTAAAAACTAAACTGAGAATCACCAAGGGAAAGCAGTAATAGACCCTGGATAAAATTTCTTGCTTCCCTCCCAGGAAGTCTGAGTTTCATGTGCAAATAAGGTAAAAATTTAAAATAGCATCCAGCACAGTGTTTTGCAAACAGAAGATGTTCAGCAGATGTGTGCTGATTGGCTCAGACACTAAGGACCCACCTCCATGTTGTTCTGGCATCATGTCCATGTGCTGGGTCACCTAGACTTCCACTAGCCCATCTTCCCAGATGACCTGTGTACACTGCAGTCACTCAGATAGTGGGATTTTCCCAGAGGGGTATCACCAGAGCTATTTGCTCAAAGGACTTGACTCTTCCATCTTGTTTTCAAAGGAGTTAGAGTTCAGAAAGGACTCCCCCACAGTGAGGGAAATGGGGTGCTGCAACCAGAGGAGAAGGATAACAGTGAGATCACCTTGACCTTGGGCCTGCTTACCCTATCTGTAGAGAAGAGGCAGACTGGGGTGGAGTACCAGATACTACCCTAGAAATACGGAGTGAAGTCTAAGGAGAGGTCAGAGGGAGGAGCCTGTGAGCCTGAAACTAGTTCTGAATCAGGCATTAGAAGGAAGCCAAAACTGGGAAAGCATATCATTATTTAAAACTCCCATTAAGACTCTATGGTGGGGAGGGTGCTAATTTCAGGAAGTGACTGAGTATTTGTAAGTACCCAAAATTAATTGATGGTTTTAAGGAAGAAATAGAGTGTAGGTAGCACTGCGTCATAAACCCATCATTGGAGAAGAGGAAGACTATTAATTCTCATGATCCCTCACACCACAGGACAGAAAAGTAATAGTTCAAGTTGTGTATGATGAAATCTAATGCTGTGGCATAATTTTTTCTCATCGATTGGTTTCCAGCCTATCTCCGGTGATTTATAGAAATAACGGGGAGGGAGTACTCACTGCAGGATGGCCAGGGCTGGGGAGGTTTATATGCAATACTGGTTTCCAGAGTTAATAGATTTTCAATTATGGCCTATGGGATATTATTATGCTCCTGGAGGCAGCAAGCCTGAAGTGTAGCCACTCCTAGCTCACCAGATCCCACTTTAGAGCAGGATGGGAGAAGTTCCTACCCCAGACATATTCTGGGATATGTCTGGCTGGAGGGGCTCCAAGTCCCATTTTTCATCAACAGAAACCTAATGGCCCCAACTACTCATTCCTCATCCCTGAAGCTGAAAATCTGGAACAGATATGGTAACATAGAACCATAATTATACATACTCTATCCAGTGTAATGTGGTAGCCTAGCAGAGCTTTGATCCAAGAAGCAGAGTCTAGAATAGAGATAGGAGATCATAACAGAAATCATGGCCAGGAGTCTAACCAGCAAGGAGACAATCAAAGAGGTCCTCAGGATCAGGAATCAGGAGAAGAAGCCATCAAGTTTGACAAAGAACTCCCGAGTTCAGGCCACAACCACTTCATCATCATTGTAGCCTTAGCATCTAGCACGTTGTTTGACCCAAACGGGCCCTCGTATTTATTGAATAAATGAATGAAACAAGTTTGTGGAGTCTGCTACAGTGATAGCAGGGACCGCTACAACACTGACGATTTACCAGTTCCTCTGCCTCCCCAGTCCCCTCAGCTAAGTGGGGCCAGTAACTGGGCTAAGCCAAAAGCCAATGAGTAGAAGTGATGAAGATGTTTAAGATTGGTGCACAATTTTCCAGCCCTTGCTCCCCTTGCAGTGGTGACTGTGAAGATCGCATTTTCCAAATGATACAGTTCAAGATGTAAGGGCTCTTATCAATGTGCGATCTTCAGTGCCTGCGTGGAACAAAGCTCTTTCCTTCCCTCCTAACCAGTGTTGGATAGGTCACATGAGTGAGAAACAAACCTCTGTTTTCCTTAGCCAATCCTGAATAAATATAACATACTAGATTTACCACTGTTTTTGTCAGCTTGGGCTTCTATAACCATGGGCTTAAACAACAGACATTTATTTCTCACAGTTCTGAAGGCTCAGAAGTCCAAGATCAAGGTGCTGGCAGGTGTAGTATCTGGTAAGGACCTGCTTCCTGGGCTGTAGGTGGCATCTTCTTGCTGTGTGCTTCCATGGCATTTCCTTGGTGTGGGCACTCGCAGACAGAGAGTTGTGGTGTCTCTTTCTTTTCCTATGAGGACACTAATCCCAATATGGGGGTTACACCTTCATGAATTAGAGCTTAGAGCTTCAGCATATGAGTTTGGGGAAACAGACATTCAGCTCATTACACTATTTCAACCCAGTGGTTTTCTTCCAACCCTGCTTTCTCACCCTCTTGCAAAGAGGCTTCTTTCTTTGAACATTATGTCATCAGATTCATCATCCCTTAACTCTTTCATTCATCTTTGTCGCCATTATCCTCTGCCTTCCTTTCCCTGCCCTCATTCATTACAGGTTCTATTGGCTGGCTCAGAAATGTCTTTTTTTGCTTCAGCTCCTGACATCATCTGTTTCACATGTATACCAACTATCCATTCAAAGTCTTGGCTTCAGGCTCCTTGATATCATCAACTCCAACAACACTCATGTACGTAGCTTCAACCAACCCTCCTGTGGCCACGCTCTAGACCCTACCACCACCACGTGACTCTTCCACTTTAGATATGCATATTCCAGCAGTCCAATTTTCTTTCCCCTCCTCTCCCACCATGATGTTGTTAGACCTCATATAGGGCTCTAATCCTTCAAGTCCAACCTAGGTATCTGCCTCCACTACTGGACCTTAAGCTCTCTGAAGTCAGGGCTGAGCCCTGTTCCTCTCTTTGTTCTCAGACTTGTCACAGTGCATGGCCCAGGGAGTCATGTAGAAGACATTCATGAAAAATGAATGAGCAGAATAGCTGCGCCGGCATACCTGGTGGGTTGTCCCCACGGCCTCTTAAAGGTGTTTTTGGTAAATGACATCGATTCCCCTCAAAAGCATCTGGACACAAAACAAAAGATGAGGTTTCTAATTCTGGCTCTGTCCCTAGTTACCTATGTGGTCTTGGACAAGTCTCTTGATTTTTACCCGAATCTCTGCTTCCTGTTTTGTTTTGTTTTCTCTTTTTGGCTGAATTGTTAGTGGGTGTCAAATGAAACCATGAAAGTACAAGTAACTACAAAATGTAAAGAGCTCTGTAGAAATGTAAGAATCATTACGTAAATACCAATAGACTTCCTGTTCCTCAGCATATACTGACTTGTCAGATTCATACTCTTCCTTATAGAGGAAAAGCTGTGAAAATGTTGAGGGAATCAAGTGCCCAAAAGCCAAAGATGAAACATCAGGTCCGGAGATCGGCACAACCTGCTTCTTTCACCCTTGCTTATTCCTTCATTTGCCAAACAGTCATTGATTTTCTACTATTTCCAGTTACTCAGTATGACCTAGGCTTTGCCCCTACGGAGCTCAGTCTTTCCATGGGAACAGATGAGTAAACAAGTAATTGCAAGCAGTGTGATAAAAGCAAAACCGGAGTAGGTGCTGGATGCTGGCATGTGGGGAGGGAGGAGGGGGTGGAGGAACCCCTCATTCTCTCTGAGGAGAGAGGAACGCAGAGAGTCCTAAGACAAGGGGCCATGCTCTCTGCTACACAGGATCCGCTTTCCTGGGGACACAGGGATTAGGGCAGGCTCTGGAGGAAACAGTGTTTGGAGAAAGACTTAAACACAACTGGACATGGGGCTCCTTTCCTTAACCCCTCCCCAGACTGCAGTCCTTGCCTGGGCGCTACCTGCACACGGCCCCACAGGCTCTAGGGTGTATACACTATTCCTCCCAATCACCCTGTGAGGTTCAGGGCCACCACTTGCCTCTGTGTGAATTAGAGCCAGGCCTCTGAGACCAAATCCTACTTTCTTCTCACCGCATCACCCTGCCCATCCCACCTGGAAACGATGGCACGTCAGAGCCGAGGAGGAAGACGAAGGCCTCCCACAGCGTCGGTAATTGGCTTCAGAGCTTTAGGGCAGGGCTACTGCCCAGGTGACCAGCCTGCCTCCAACCAGAATCCCTCCTGTGCCAGTGGCTCCCTGCAGTGCAGGCCAAACAGATCTATACCTCATTATGCCACATTCCCCTGCCCGTGCAACGCAAATTCAGTGCTGTCTGCACAGGAGCAGCACAGAGGCACTGCGTTCCCAGCAGGCCAGGCAGGGAGTGTCGAAATTATTCCCCTTGATGACACTCTGACAAAGTGAGTGGGCCCCGAGAATCTGCACACAGCCTGTCCTCTCCATCTCAAGGGGGCTTCGGCCTTCCTCTCTGGATTTTGGAGGGCCTCTGAGCCACCCTAGACATGGCACCTTCACCCCACTTCTTCCTGGACAACAAACAGATCCTCAGGAGGACACAGTCCTCTTACCGCCATAGGGTTTGAACAGACACTTGGTGCATTTTTAGTGACCCGTGGACAGAAGAGATTGGGGCTTCAAAACTAACCTCTTTCTTTACTTTTATCCTGACCCCGTAGGTGGAGGTCTCTGTTTCTCCTCAAGTGTGTGTGGATGTTAGGGGAGGGTAGTAGGGGATGGAGGGTTGGGAATGTCCAGATGTGATTTTTGATAGCAAAGTTAGCGTTTTCAACTACTTTCCACTCATTTCTCCCCCTACGCTTTATATGTGTAACTATGAAAACTCATAGTAAACATCCATTTAGATACACAAGGGGGATGATTTGGGTAACAAAATATAGTAAATTTTCATTAGCCCCATGCTCTTCTTCCTGTTATACCTTTCCCTAACCACTGGCTTCCTGGTGTACATGGAGAAGAGGCCACATCATTGAAATCCACTGTGGACCCACCATCTTGGAGCCCTCTTCAGTGTATGTGACCATGTCTGTATGGATTGAGAGAGGGAAGTCTCTGTCTGCAGGTGGGGCGCAGATACAATGGCTCAGGAAAACCCAAGGGGATGACTTTCCAGAATTCAGGGAGCTATGAGGTGTGGGAGTAAACACACTCCTTTCTCATCCCCAGTGAGAGGATGGCCCAGACCGGAAATCATCGTACTGTAGTAGTGGCCTCCACAAAGCTTAGGATCAGGGAGTCCATGCATCTGAATATTGTCCTGCTTCTCAAAATAACCTACCCCAGGGGATAGGGCATGGGGTCCTGGTGCTACAGCATAAAGCATGATACATTTTCTTCCCTTACCAGCTTTGCTAGATGACACTTGATTCAGAATAATAATTTTATACTCAAATATATATTATGAGAATGCAAAATTCCCAGGCATGTTTACAATACTCCGTGAGGTTAAGAGGAATTTTGTGCCTGTAGCAGTCAGCTTCAGACAACAGATAAATACCCTTTCATTCTCCACTAGGACTATTTTATTAAAACACTGAGAAGTTCTATCCAGCAGTTGCTACTGTCGTGGAGCCTGAATCGTGGTATTAGGGTTCACCTTTTCCAAGGATCCATTGGAGCCATTCTGCAGCGTTTTGGCATTCCTAATTTTGAGCTACTTCTGAGACAACTGTGATTCAAAGCCTGTCGCCCGGGATGCTGGAGAGAACTCAGACAACACCTGAGACCTGAAGCTCCTCTTTTGTTGCCTGCGGGGACCCCAGGATACTCGCACACACACCTCACCAAGCTTCCAACTCAAAGGCGGAGTTCTAGGAAGATGTACTTGCCTCTAGATGCCTGAATGTCACCCTCTAAATTGGGAAAACCCAATCATACTCATTTGAAGGGGCCCAGCATGGAGCCAAGAACATAATCAATATTCATTTTCTTTCCACCAAAAAGAGATGACAAAGGAAGTTGTCCAACAGGGCAGCCTTTCAACTTGAGCAGCACCAATTTATTGGGCGTTTGGGAGGTAGACCTGAGTCCACAACCTGACTTCCCCCTCCCTGCCCTCCTTCATTCTCCTTATTCCCCACACTTTTGGCAAAGGAGACTATGAGCTATTCTTGCAGATATTTCCGATAGCACCTGGGCTTTAGTTGAGGTTAAGTTAAGGTTTCTGACTCTCAGGACAGATTGAGGCCCAAGGCCAAACTCTCAGGATCAGAGTCAAACGTGGCTGAGGCAAGGTTTCGTGCCTGTCCCCAGTCCTCTGTAGTATAGCGAGCAAGAGAAAAGCCAGAAGAACCAACCTACTCTCAGTAAGAACCTCAGGTCGGGATTTGATAGGTCAAGTCTAACATGACACGAAACACACTTAGTATTAATGCAAATCCCAGGCTTTCAAAACAAGGTCCTTTTTTCACTTCTGCTTTTCACATAGTTAATTCCCTTCCCTTTTCATTTCTTTTGTGCAGAGGGAGAGGGCTCTCCTTTTAATCCCCAGGTAAAGCACATGGTGGGGTCAAGAACATGCCACCCCGAAATATGCCCCTGTAGCATGTTGATTTTTTTAATTGATTTTTCTGTAATGTTTATTTTATTTTT
Organism: Crocuta crocuta; assembly: GCF_008692635.1. Taxonomy (NCBI): domain Eukaryota; kingdom Metazoa; phylum Chordata; class Mammalia; order Carnivora; family Hyaenidae; genus Crocuta; species Crocuta crocuta. Next base: position 3,155,741 of record NW_027532613.1, on the reverse strand, counting down.
GAGAGAGAGAGGGTGGTGCCTGGGTGGCTCAGTCGGTTAAGCGTCTGACTTCCGCTCAGGTCATGATCTCGCAGTTTGTGGGTTCGAGCCCTGCATAGGCTCTGTGCTGACAGCTCGGAGCCTGGAGCCTGCTTCGGATTCTGTGTCTCCCTCTCTCTCTGACCCTCCCCTGATCACACTGTCTCTCTCTCAGAAATAAATAAAACATTAAAAATGTAAAAAAAAAAAAAAAAGAAAGAGGGAGACAGAGCGTGAGTGGGGGAGGGCAGAGAGAAAGGGAGACACAGAATCCGAAGCAGGCTCCAGGCTCTAAGTGGTTGGCACAGAGCCCGATGCAGGGCTTGAACTCACAAACCGTGTGATTATGACCTGAGCCGAAGGCAGGCGCTTAACGGACTGAGCCACCCAAGCACCCCTGGCATGTTGATTGTTTTGAGCTGAACGCAGTTGAGAAACAGCAGGTACAGGAAGGACTCTGACCTCCCTCCTTCTTCCTAAAAGGAAGATATAACATTTCCCATGAGACAGTGCCTCCCTGCACCAGGAAGAGAAGAAGGTTCTTATCACCAGAGACTGGGAGTTAATTCACAAATGGATCTGCGTTAACTGACCTACACAGTAACCTTGATCTTCCATTAACTTCTCCACATGTTTCCTAGGCACCATCCCATAGCTTACCACCCCTAGAAGCTTAAATTCCTTGTCACTTCTCCCCACGAATATGATTCTTTGTTAAAAAGACATAAGCTCTGGGTCTTTACTTTCCCTACAAAATATTAATTTTTTTCTATAAATAGTAAAAATATTGAATAAAATGCATATGTTCTATTAATCTGTCTTATGTCAGCTTAAATCTCAGGCCAGCCACAGAACCTAGGAGAGTACTGAAAAAAGGATTTCCTCCTCCACACACATCTGGATCCTTCTAGAACAGGCTTAACCACCCTAGTGACTCTTCTTCCTTTTTTGTATCCAGGAGGCTGAGGCAGGTCTATACCTTGTGTGCCACGGCTGGTCACATGTGTTCACAAAGAGGCCAGCCCTGTGTCTCTCTTTTCCTTTCTCCCTGCAGGCCAGGGCAAGTGGGATTTGTGCCTGAGATTAGGTTTGGGGATTTGGCTTTAGCCACAGTCTCCAATAGGTTTTTTGCCACCACCATGCTGTTTAATTAAGTGGTACTTCTTTTCCCATTTGGCTATTGTTCTTTGTGCACATACCCCATCCGTCAACTCCCTAGCAGGGACGAGGTGAGTGGCACCCCGGACTGTAACAATGGTCATCACTAACAGGAGAACCTGGGCGGATCTTCAGAGATCGCACAAAGCTTCCTCACTGACACTTGGTGTGTGCTACCCAGCAGATGCGCAGAGGTCCATTTGGCTATTATTCACATTTGTCAAATGAGGAATCTCGATGCTCCAAGCTTCAAAGCAGCTAGTCAGTGGCAGAGCAAGGCTTGGGGGCCAGACTCTGGAAGCAGGATCCGCAGTGGAAAGGATGGAGGCTTCGGAGTCCTGCAGACCGCTATTCGAGTACCAGCTTGCCAGCTTCGCTGCCTTCTGATTCACTCTGTACCTAAGTAGGGGCTGTGGGGGGTCACCCTGACCTTGCCCTTCAGCTCCCACTGGGCTTTTCATCCCCCTCTGCTGCTGCTGCTGCCCCGAGGCCCTCCCCTCCTGCAGTGCCAGCCTCACTGCTCCCAGGAACCTTCTCTCTGGGTCAGAGGATGGATGAATTCAGCATCAGCCCAAGGGAGAGGAGCTTCACAAGAATACCCATCTGGTCCCCATAAGAGATAGGGGCGGGGTGGGAGGGTGGATCTGGGACCCTCCCCATCAGCCTCTGCAGCAGGGACCCTTCCCTTTCCCCAGTCTCCATTGTTAGGCAAACAAAGTCCTTGGTTCTAGGGTGGATTGCATGCAAATTGAATTAAGTCCCCATCTGTTAGTTTATTCATTGCCGAGTTTTGTTTTGTTTTGTTCTGTTTCTTTTTTTTTCCCTTTTTGGACTCCCCTTGTTTCATACTTGCTAATAAGCAGATCCAATAGCATCAGGGGCTGTGGGCAGGAGGCAGGAGGCAGCTCGGCTCTGCTGGGAGCCCCAGAGTGCTCTGTGACACCTCCGAGACACACCCCTCCCCTCCTGTCTTCCCTTTGGATTCCTGCTGCCTCAGCCCTCCCAGGAAAAGTGTCCAAGCTGTTGATTCAAAATAGATATTCATTTGCATGGAATTAGCATGTTGCTCTTTTACAGTTCAGTTCTAGCGACAGGCCTCACCGTCCCAGGTCCTCAGTCTAGGAGGTGGTCGAGGGTGCCTGACTTGGGGGAGGGAAGGGAACCATATCTGCGGGTGGTCCCTGAGGACGGTGGTCCCCAGAGCTTGGGTCATCAGCCACCAGCTGCCGTCTCTGAGCTCTGCTGTCTGCTGGCAGGAGGCAGGGAGGCACCTTTGAGGCAGCTGCCTCTGGCCTTCACCCAGGCTCCGTCACAGTGCTGGAAATGCCTGCCATGGGCCTCTGTGGAACATTCGGTTGAGGCGAGAGAGAAGGGGTAGTAGGGGCCCTGCAGCATCTATGAAGATAGCACAACAGTAAGAGTAACAAAAATAATCACAGCCACCATTTATTGACCTTCCGTTTTAATTCCAACGCTTATCAAAATCTTTAAAGATAAACATTATGTATCCTTGTGACTATTTCAAGTACAAGTATCTGAAAAGGTAAGCCTAATAGGCTAACAAAAAAATGGGGGTGGGGTGGGGAACATGGATTTATGTAAATGAAGAGATCCAAATCCAGGGTTTTTTGGTGTCAGGCTCTTCCAGATTGAACAGNCCCCGTCTGCTCTGGAATCACTCTGAAGCAGTGTTCTTCAATTTGGTAGCTTCCAGAAGCTCCGGACTTAAATCAAGGAGTAAATGAAAAAATCGTCTCTTTCTCAGTGATTTGAATTCAGGTCCCACACCGGATTTTTATTGGCTTAGGTTGAATCACGTGACCTCCCATGACCCAGTCACTATAGTGGAGACACAATACCCATTAGTCCGAGTCACACGAGCATGCCTGGAGAGAGCACGGGGTGGGGGAGGGGGTGCATCAGTCAGTGCCCCCTGCTCTTTCAAAATTCCAGGCCTGTGTATGAAGGCAAGGGATTCTCATGAGAAAATTAGGTTTCTGATACAGAAGAAAGAGGAATAGACACTGGGTAGCAAAAACAATATCTACTGCAGATACCATGCACTTTTACAAAGGCGGAAAAGCGCTCAGAAAGTACATCATTTTCCTAGGGTTGCATAGCTAGTCAACTGCTGGTATTCAAATCTAGAGTAGATTATCTCCAAGCCACATGCTGCATATCCTTCCCCCTACATTGAGTTTCAAGAGAGAAGGGAGAGGTGTCAGAAGCAGAGAAATGTGTACACAGAAAAAACCATGCTGACGTAACGTGGATTGAGCTTCCAAAATGCTCTGATACAGTGCAAATACATCACGGGAGAAGAGGAAACCCATTAATCCATTGGAAATGACTACGTTGTGACGGAAATCATTTTATATTCTAGAGCAAGAAGGGGTCTCAGGACATTTCAGATCATCTGCACTGACATGAACCACTTGGCACAGTTCCTTGTCATCCCTTCCTTGCACACCCCTCAGTGGATTCTGAAGGCCATGTGTTACCTGGGTGTGGCATTTCTCTTCCCCTGCCTTGAAGAGGTGTGTGTGTGTGTGTGTGTGTGTGTGTGTGTGTGTGTGTGTGTGTCTGTCTGTCTGTCTGTCTGTCTGTGTGTGTTAAAAAAAATTAGGGAATCAACTTGTACAATCTTCTGTGCCTCTGTAATTGTCTTGGCCACTAATTCCCTATCATATCCCCAGTATGGTTAATGCCTGGCGGTGCCTTAGCGGAGTAATTCAAGTTGAAGGGTCTGGGGTAGTTACAAAATAGACAGAAAATCCGAGCAAGCAGGCTTCAGGAAGGACAGAAAGCAAGACCACTCCAGGGAGAGAATAGGTTAAAAGTTGGGCACCCAGCTGAGCAGGCAAATTAGAGTGGATTTAACCTGCTCTCTCTGCTCATCAAGCTTCGCCTCTTTGCCCAGGCTTTTGTCTACCTAGAGAAAGGTGACTTTTTCTTTGCTCAGAGATACGTCAATTCCCTTAGCTGTGTGCCTTTTATAGGTATCACAAAGGCTAGTTGTGGCCCTGGAGGTAATAAACAATCTTCTCGAGTTGCTGCCATCAAAATTACATCAGCTCCAACCATTTCTGACCATGGATAATTCAACTCAGTTGAGATTCTGAGAGACAGGCTACCTCCCGAGTGGTTATCTGTGCCGGGTTACCCTCCTGCCCTGCATCCAAGTCTTCAGTAGTTGCTGCCAGGGCCACTTGCTCCCGGTGGGGGTCCTGGTCGTGCCCAGACTCACTGCAGCCTCTGGGGACAGTGGGATACAGGCTTCACCGTGAGCAGGGCTGGGTCCCAGGGGGCTGCTGGTGGTAGAAGCCCAGGGTCAGGCTCCATCTAGTTTCACCGTCCATCCAGCATTGACAGAGTGCCTTCTTGCACCCTGCGGGGCATCAGCGGCTTGGTCTGCCTTTCAAAACGATTTGGCGCCACCACAGGGTCCAGAGGCTTCATGGACAAAGAATGTGAGCAGATGGCACAAGTTGGGCAATAAGGTGGCAAGGGTGTAGAAGGGACGTGGGGAGACTCTAGGCAAGTGCTGAGGGAAGGGCATTTGCATGTCCTCAAAGGCTGCTAGGCAACTGCGATCTGTCTCCCAGGGGTCAGTGGCTTGGCTTTCCTCTGGTAGAGCCTCTTGTGGAGGCTACGCTCGAGGCCAGCAGTGCCCAGAACTGCAGGTACATGCCTCCTCCGGGTGGTGCACAAGACATATTGGTGAGAATACCACCCGCCCCCCCCCACCGCAAAAACCCACAAAACCATAGCATCTCTATTTTTACTTAAATTTTCAAGTAAATAATAATCATAATTTAGTTAAAATCTATTATTAACTTAAGTTTAAATTTACTTAAATACATTTTATTTATTGGGAGAGAGAGAGAAAGAGAGAGAGAGATTGGCTAGCTTGAGCCCCTGATAGACATCCTCATGAAGACTTCATGGAATCAGGAGTCACAGGGTGGAGTCAGGGGAGGGAGAGCCCCTTTATCAAAAGAAGGGACAAGATTGCAGTGCAATGACACATCAGGTGTCCACCTCACCCCACAAGCTCAATAGGAAGCAAGTGTTCTCCCTTACTCTATATGTACATGTTACCAAACCACAGGAGCAGTCATGCACATTGAATTCCATGTATATGGCGCCCCCTGGAGTTGTGCAGTACAGAAGACGTCTCTCTCCCCCACATACCTCCTGCCTTACCAGTCTTTCCAGATAGAACACATAGAGGGCTCCAGTTGATATAGTGTCAATTCTTTTGCTGACGGGTCAGGTAGATCTCAGCCTGGCATGATGTAGGAGGACCCCAGTTTATGATTCTTCCTATCTTTTTCTTTTTTATCATGCAAAGAAAAGAAGCCTAGGTCTTCAGAAGTGGGCCCCACTTGGATGATCCTTTTCGTCCCCCTCTTTTAAATTCCCTAATCTGTAAGCCAAATCTCTCCTCTGAAAACCACCCCTTTCCCACTGAAGGAAGCCTGCTGCTCCTGCTTTGCTTCTTGTGTCTTGCAAACTTTGAGCCTTTTCTTTAATAGAATGCTAATGAAGGTTTTTCTCTAGTTGTAAGAAGAATGGAGACAGTGAGTGCTCTAATTTCAGTTCATTGTTCTAGACTAATTTCCTTAGGAGTTCTATAGAAACGCCCTAAAAGTGAGTGCTATTTTTCCCCCAGTCCAACCTCACCTTAGAAAAGCAGAACCTTCCCTTCTAAGGTGTCTTTGACCTTGGCTCCTTGCAAAAAAAAAAAAANAATTTCTCTGCCTCGCAGCTTTTGACTCCTTCCTGAGCCTGGCTTACCTTAAAAGAGCCATCCCATTAGCCCCTGAAGGGCTATGAGGCAGAAACCAGGTCCTATTTGATTCCTGTCAATCTTCAAATCTCTATCCTGATAGAAGCAGGCAGAGCTTGGTCTCAGTTCATCACCACACAAATTTTTTTTTAACTCTGGTCCACCCTCTTCTTGATTCTCCCAGCTACTAACGTTGCTATTCATTTCTCTGTTTCCGCCTTAGCTTGACTTTCAGACTTAACCTCTTGCTACCACTTTTGTACCTGCTTCCTCGGTTACCTCTCCACAACTTTCTGCTCTTCTCTTTTACCTGGACTGGACCAGATATAATTGTGAGGGTCTTGTCACATTAGGGAGCTGTCTAGAAACCAGGAAGAAGTGATAGAAAAAAACGAAACAAAGGACAGGTATGTTTTGATGAAAGGCAGTTTCATGGAAATGTGAGTCTGGCTGAGGAAGAGCCTTGACTGCCCTTGACCAGATCGAGGATATTTGGTGGAATGGGAGAGAAGATCTAGTGCTAGAAGGAGGAAGGTCCATGAAAGTGGACTTCAGTGCCCAGGGCAGGGTGTGCCTAACCCAGACCAATGAGCAAGATTCCCCGCATGAGAGCAACATATCCAGGACTCAAACCACACCACAGCTCGGATCCAACAAGAAGACACCTGGGCCTGCGAGAAAGACCTGAAACACCAAGCAAGGGTAGACGCAGACAAGGGACGAGGCAGCCCGCCTGTGTCACTGCCAGGTCCAGGAAGAGGAGGAATTCTAGAGTTATGTGCCATCAGTGGATCTTCCCGATGTCATCCCACACGGTCTAGGCTATGGAGTGGAGGAAATGAAAGAATCTGGCTCATGAAGGATCTGGGTATTAAGTGTGGGAACTTGGGCAAGTTATTTAACCCCTCAGAGACTCACTGTCCTTCATCTGCAAAATGAGGGTCATAATAGAATCTACCTGCACGTGGTCACCGTGAGGCTTACCTGACGGAACATATAGCTCGGTGCCTGGGACATAGGGCACAAAACAAAACAAAACACAAAAACACAAAAAACCCTGATCATTCCTCAGCCACCTTCTTTTCCTGTCTTCCAGCCAAGGTATTCTCAAGTTGAGAAGAGGAGGAGATGTGATTAAGGCAGAAAATGAGAAACAAATTTTTTTAGCATATATTTAACCTGAAGTTTTTGCATTTGTTCCAAGGAAACGTGAAAAGGGGCTTTGTGATTCTTGCTGTCTTTTTTTTTTTTTTTTTTTTTTTTTTTGGTGCCCAAGAGGAGAGCATCATAAAGGCTCATAGCCACAGCAGCTAGAGCACTGAGCCAGCGAGCCTGGACCAGAGAAATGTTGCTGCCTGCTCACTGCAGCGGGAACCGGCCACAGAGACAGATCTCATTAATGCTAATGGCCTTTGTGCAGCTAATTAGCACCATATCACACTCAATATTTACCCTTGTGTGCCTACAAAGTTCCACTTTCTCCTTGGGAAGCAAGCTGTTTCTCTACCTGACTCATGGCGAGGAAAAGCCCCAATGCCAGACAGTACTTCATCTCTCCATCCTGTGCAGGCCGGAGCGTAGCTGAGAGGGTCCCCATCTGGGGGCCTGGGGAAGGGATCGAGAGGGGCCTCCTGATTCTCATTCCAACCCTGGGTGGAGTGTTAGGCAGCTGAGTCCTCACCCACCAAGGGCGCCATGTTCACTATCCAGGCAAGCAGCTGTGAGCCCCAAGTGTCCATTCCAGAACTGCTATGTGCTGGCAGCACAAAGCTGAACAAGGTGGGGCCTCTGCCCGGGGCGTGTGCGTAGACACTGGCCTGCAGCCGTGGCGCCACCCGTGATAATGGAGGGGCACAGAGCTGAGTGTGAGGGAGGGAACTCTCAGGCTGGACCAAGGGAGTCAAGAAGGGCTCCACAGAGGAGGCATCACCCAGCCGTCCAAGCACCAGGAACCCTGTGCAACAGACACATCTCCACTAGAGAAGTTTGGCTCTTTTAGACCCTCTTCTCCTTCTCTGGATCAACACGCTTGGAATCCCAGGAAGCATCACAGCTCTGAGTCCTAGGCCTGCAGGAAGTAATGCAGGCAGAGATGCTACCTCTGGACACTGTGTTTTGGAGATGGCAGGCTCATAATGGCTCCATTAGCAGGGACAGGGGCCACTTTCCTTACAGGTCCCCAGCTGTCCCCCAACTTGCCACCTTGTTCCACAGTGAATGCTAACTGCATACTGCATAGATGACCTCAGGCCAGTGACTTCCCAGCAAACCCCAAGATATGTGCCATGACTGAATGTTGCACCGTGCCCTCTCCCCCCCGCCCCCCAGCAATTCATGTATTGAAACTCAGTCCCCATTGGGATGTTAATAGGAAACTGGACCTTTGGCAGGTGGTTAAGTCACAGCGGGGAGCCCTTATGAGTGGGATTATAAAAGGGACTCCAGAGATCTCTCTCACTCTCTTTCTACCAAGTGAAGACACAAGAGAAAGTGATAGTCTGCACCGCAGAAGAGGGCCCTCATCAGAACCCAACCCTGCTGGCACCCTGACCTCAGACTTACAGCTTCCAAACATGAGAAATACACTTCCATTAATTATAAACCCATCAGCCTGTGGTACTTTGTTAGTACCCGAACTAAGACAAGATGCTGGCTCAAAATAAACCCTTCAACCCTGTGAAGTGTTTACTTGGCCAGTGCCCAGCCCCTAAACGCATGGGCATCCCTGCCCTGCCACCAGCCATGTCCAAGCATAGAGTCCATGGTCCATGCACAGCGCCAGCAGAGAGCCTGAGCCCACCACCCGCCCCCAAGAGGGCTGGATGGCCCAGACTTGCTGGCAGGAGCTGAGCCTGGAGGAGGACCTCTTGCTTGGAGGTGGCCTCCCATCAGGCCCGAGGAGCTGCCCACCCTCCCCAACACACACACAGGCACACAGATTAGCCCCTTCCCAGAAGACCACCCGGCAGTTGTGTGGAGGGCTTGTCCAGCAAGGCTGTGCATGGGCCCCCTGAGGTCCGTTCTCTTGGGGCTAAAGGATTGTAGAACAAGCTGTGGCATCAGGCAAGGACTCAGTTGGCCGCTGTCTTGTGTCTCGGTGTAGCGGAATCCATGCAGGGACAGGACAGGATGGGAAGGGGAAGGGGAGCTGGCTCGTCCCTGTGGAGACTTCTCGCAGAGTGTTCAAAGGTGGAGCTCGCCCGCAGAGTTAGGTAGACCGCAGGAGAACCCAGGCCCGTGGAACTGGCTTCTAAGCAGGCAAGGCGCCTGCGCGGCCGGCTCCAAGCCGGGGCGTGCTTCGGGACTTGGCTTCCCTGAAGCTGCTCCCTTGTTACTGCANCCCCCCCCCCCCCAGGGGAGCCTCAGGGCCATTTCAGGCCAACACTAGACAAACAGTCAAGACAGAGACAGCCTTTGTGCCAGTGCAAATTCTTCCCCAGTAAGTCCCAACCTATCCCCACTGGCCCAGCCTGCGATAGACCCAGACTCATGGCCGCCAGACATTGATGCCTGGCCAGTCTTGAGCTGGAGACAGTTGGTTCTCCTACATATGATTGTCCCAGACACACACACGCGCACACATGCACGCACGGCCTCCCAGGAAAATGCCCCAGCTGCTCAGAAAAAGGAAATGCACATATTTTTCAAATGTCAGAGCCAGGAAGGAATCTAAGAGCCATCTAGCTTAGCATCCTCCTGACAGATGGCCAGAACCGGGGCCTCAGGAGGAGAACCACCCTGCCTAAAGTTGTCCACTTGTCGGCAGCACGGCCTGGCCTCCCACACCCTAGGTCAGTGGTCTTCCTAGACCATCAGCTGTGACCTGGCCCATGCTGCCGGTGACCGCAGTGCCGGCTCCGGCTCAGAATCCTCCCTCTGCTGCAAGCTGGGACACCCATGGGATGGGTTTCAACGTGAACCTCCGTGGGCAGCTACAGGGCTGTGTGCAGTGATAGGTGGGAACCCAGCTCTGGCAGCTGCCCACCCAGGTCCCGATCCCACTTCAATGACAAAGGAATTAGACAGCTTCTCAGAGCATCAGTGGTTTCATCTGCTTAACGAAAGCATGATACAACCTACCTCACACATTGTTATACAAATTAAACAAGTTAATATAAAGAAACCAGTACAGAGCAAATGCTATATGAACCTAGGCTCTTACTGGTCTTATCATTGGAGGGTCTATTATAAATTCATATTCCAGGGGAGCCTGGGTGGCTCAGTCGGCTGAGCATCCGACTTTGGCGCAGGTCATGATCTCGTGGTTTGTGGGTGTGAGCGCCGCGTCGGGTTCTGGGCTGACAGAGCCTGGAGCCTGTCTCGGATTCTGTGTCTCCCTCTCTCTCTGACCCTCCCCTGCTCACGCTGTTTCTCTCTTTCAGAAATAAATTACAAACATTTTTTAAAAAAGTTTAAATGCTTATTCCAAATAAATAAATAAATAAATGCATATTCCAGGCCCCGTCCCTAGAGAATCTGATTCAGTATATCCCCATTGGGAACCAGTAACCTGCATTACAGCCAGTGCTGAAATGTTGTGCGCACGTTGGGGGTGAGGGGGGAGAGTGATCTAAGGACCGGATTTAGAGAAACTTAGCTTCCAAGGTTGAGGAAGTGTGCATTAACCTCACTGTGGTCTGTAAAAGGGCCTCAACGACCCCATGAGCCCTCTTGTGTGAATCCCCAAATCCCTATTTCTCCGAGTTCGCTCCTTCCTGGGACAGCTTTTGCTAAAAGACTCAAAGTCACACTGCACCTGTCACCTGCTGCTCACACCTCTTGGGCTCAGCCCTTCCACTACTTCTCTTCTGGGTGGTCCACAGGTTCTTTGACATTCGAGCATCACTGACAAAGAACAGGGCGCCCAGGCGGCCCAGCCCAGGATGTTGGAATGCTGACCGCTGCAGGTCCCAGGGACTGAGATACCAGCGAGGGGGCCTGGGCTGCCCTTCACCTCCCTCCACTTCTCCCACTCAGGGCTGCCACTCCACTGATCTTGGTCCCAGCCTGGGTGGCATTTCCATGCTGGCCCCTCATTTCCTGCCAAGAACAGAGCCGACCTCTCTGACCCAGTGGCTCTCTGCCCGGCCGGGCAGTAGGCAGCATCCTTGAACCCTCTTCCCTCCAAGACAGAGAAGCTATGATGAGNCAGGACCACGCTTGAGGAGCAGCCAGGAAGACTGTCCCCAGCCCAGACAGCCCCTTCCCCCTGCCCAGACTTCTGTGTCCTTCTGCAGAGATAATTCAGTTACCAGGAATTCAGACTGGAGAGATAACCTGATTTAGAAGCTGAAACCCTCTGAGCTGCGGAGGGAGGCTGGGGTGCAGGAAGGAAGGTAGGAGCGGCAAACAGAGAAAGGGGGTGATGGGTAGAGACGTGGCAGACCGCTGCCTGGAAAAGATGAGGGCTGGCGTTTGGGTGTTGGGACCTTCACTCCATCCTGGGGCTCACTCAGCCCTTAAATCCTCTGTGAATTTACTTTTTTTTTTTTTTTTCTAGAGAGTTCAGGGAGCCATCATCTGGCTTATACCGCCATCCAAGGAAGAGATAAGCTGAGAAACCTATAAAGTGTCAGGGAGGAAAAAAACCTTTTCTGAAGCTTAATTTGAGTCATTGATCACCAACTACCCTTGGAACGAGTTATTTCAGTGTGGTCTGTCATCTGTGAAGGCTGGCGGCAAGGCTGCTGTTGGGGCCTGCTGGGGATGAGGCCTGCTGGGGTGCTCCCGGTCAAGGTCAGAGGCTTGGTGACCACTTCCCCTCCTTCTCCTTCACACCTGAGAGCCAGCACCCTCTGGGCAGCGTCCTAGGGGCCATCTTCCTTCCTCGCAGCTAAGGTCTGGGCCGCCACCTCTGCCTTTCTCACATCCTCCTCTCCTCGGAAGAGCCCGTGTAGTCTCCCTTCCATGCCCCTGCCTCTTTGGAGGGAGACACCGCAGAGAGCAGATGGCAGACCTGCTGGCCCCTGGAAAGGGAAGGAAGGGCCTAAGGACCTCAGAAAGCAGCTCCCTTCATTTATCTCTGTCTGCCTCTTCTCCTGGCAAAGGGAAATTTTTCTTTGCAAGTCATTTGTCTTTTTTATAACCTGCCTATTCCATGTCAGATGATTGTGGGACATGGAAGAAGCTGAGGCCAGACCCCTAGAGTTCCTCAGATGCGTTAGGCTAGATTTGTAGAATGGACCATAGAGCAGGGACCCACCCACATCCTGGATGCCACCCCATCAGAGA
>NW_027532613.1:3096867-3143436 GCF_008692635.1 Crocuta crocuta | reverse complement strand
CTTGGCGGCAGACAGGCCAGCACTGAAGGAGTTAATGGACAGCGCGCCATCACCCCTCCCCCTCCCTGGTTACTGAATACCCAGTCAGTAAGATGATCCCAATGGAAGAAGTCCAGAATTATCCACTCTGATCCCTGGGGAGGTTGTACTCCTCTTAGCACAAATCAGATCACTCAGAGTGTGTATGTGGGGGGTGGGGGCAGGGAGCCAGCTTCCAACCCTTCCTAGGAGGACAGGGACCAGGCCAGGGCACAACCCCCCACCCCAGGGACCTGAGACGGAGGAGTTCCGTAGAAGAGAGTGCTCTGACCCACCTGGCCCCAGTTGATCTAGAATCTCTGCACTTTTTCCCTGAGAATTTGTTACCTTTCCAGAAAAGTTGTAACTTGGCCTTCATAAGCTTAGTAAGACAACGAGGAGCCTAGTTACCTTAGCTGTCCCAGAGGAGATGAATTAGCTAGGAGCAAGGTAAGGATTGACAGTGCACCAAAAAATGCCGAACGCAGACTAGTGCAGAGTCTGGCAGGAGCCAGAGACCTCCTTGGCTCTCCTCCCCACAGAGGACCCACTTGGCCAGCTTCGGCGTCTCCTCTCCCTGCCCCCAACTCCTGCTCAGTGAGCCTCCCCCTACACCCCACAGGCTCTGCTGCCTGAGGCTTTGTGCTCTTGAAAGGCCTGCAGATTTATAGACCTCAGCCCTACCCCTGCCCTCCCGCCCCCTCGAAGCCCCTGCACTGACCTCCGGAATCCCTTTCTTGGCCACACCCAGAGTGTCTGACTCCTTCTTCAGGCCTGAGTGCAGCCTTCCTAGGGCCATGCTTGGGGCCCGCTAGTCGCTCAGAAGGGCCTGTCCATGAGAAAAACTCAGAAATGTCCATTTCATTATAGCCCTCAGCTGTCTTTCTAGAATATTCTGCCCTGTAATAGTCCTCAGGCTAGGCCTGTACTCAGAAAACCCCACCTCCCCACATGGATTCAGCAAGTGTCCCTGATCCAGGGACATCATAAGCAAAGTCTACTAAAGTTGTGGAGATACCAACGAGTTGTTTGAATGGAGAGGGATGGTGGGGGAGATGGAAATGTGGTGTCATAGAAAAAGCTTCAGACTTAGACTTCTGGCCCTTGAGTCCTGGTTCTTGAACCATTAACTAGGTATGGATCCTGGGCCAGAGGCACACTTCTCCGGTGCCAGGTGAACGCCAAGTTATGCCACTGGCTGAGGCGGTCTCAAAGGATGAGTTAGCTCTGTTGGAAGCCAGAGGCATCCTTCCAATAACTGTTGAAGAGTAATGGGTTGGGAAGGCAAGGTGAGAATGGGCTCAGAATGAGAGAGCCGCACGGTGAGCCAGGAGGCAGTGGTGTAGCCACAGGGCCCAGAGGCTCTGGGGGTTCAGCCAGCACCCTTTCCCTGAGCTCCAGCAGGAAGGTGGGGCCTGGGAGAAAGCTCAGGAGTTGGTGAGTCAGAGCAAGGTCATGGACCACGGATTCCCAACAGGTTCCTCGGGCTCCTCCCAGTGGAGTCTGGCCATGTCCTGCCTGGGCTGTCTAACCTCAGTGTGGGATTCAGCTCTAGGCTCCACTGGGGGGCAGAGCAGTGGGGCATCCCAGAAAGAGCTCAGTGGTCCCTGGACCCCCTGGATGGCTGGGCATTCTTGAGCAGGTTGTTTAAGTTCCTTGAGCTTCAATCGACTCCTGTGCAAAGTGTCTCTAATGGCACTTGACCTCTGATCCTCGGAGCAACAGATGACGTGCCCCTCAAAGAGTCTTTAGCACGCAATGATCATTCTCCTGTAAAAATTATCACTATAGTATAATTTATTTTATGTAATATCCTAAATATTATGACTAATGTAATGAGAACAATGCCCACTTCTCAGGGTCACCATTCTGCAGATGAGAAGAGGTATAGAGCAATGCTCCATCCCAGCCCCCAATTTCCCCTGTCCCCAAGCCCAGCCAGCTCTCTGTGTATCTACCTCACCCCTTCCTCTCTGGACTCAGGAAGTCTGAGCCCACAGGGGACCCCAGCAGTGAGAACCGGGGGGGAAGGCAGACAGATAGGGGCAGTGGGATGTGTTAGGACCGTTCACCTGAGTATCTGCTTAGATGCAGAAGGCAAAACGATTGATGTGAAGATCTCATCCCGGGAAGAGAGTGCTGTACGTCAGCACTGCCTTAAAGATTGAATACTTATCGTAAGTTCGGGGAAAAGTAAGTAATGTGCCGATTCGGAAATCACAGCTTTGAGAGCAAGAGAGGAGATGAAAATCTCTGTCCTAATCACATAGCCGACCCCAACTATGGCTCATATTTCTGGCTGGAGCCCCGTGAGAGAAGTGGGGCCCAGCAGACACGGACAGTGGGCCTGATCTGGGAACCAGCCTTGCCAGAACAAAGAGGAAGGGGGGAACTGACCTGTCCATCTGTGCTTTCAAGAAGGGACAGGTGCAGGGGCAGCCTGTGGGTGCTGACAGAGAGAAGGCTTTGCTGGGCAGCCGGGGTAGCTGAAAGTACTTCAACTGAAAGAAAAATGTCCTTATCCACCTAACTATTCTTCAGAACCAGGCAGAGAAATTGACAGTGTTGATTCATTTAGCTCAGCAGTATTCAGGTCAAAATCAATCTTGTCAAAAATCCATCACCCACACTCAATAAGTCAGAAAAGGGATACAGGCTCCCTGGGAATCAATCACACGGCAACAGGGAGCAGCTGAAAACAGATCTATCATGGCCTCTGATGGAAGCTTCCATTACTCAATGTGGTATTTCCTGAATGCACCCCAGAGACCCCTCCCAAGGTCATGGGCACAAGCCAAAGCCCTAGCAGCAGCCAGAATTGAGACAGCCCAAGAGCGGGTGGTCAGTCTCTCTACAGCCAGGCAGGAGAAGTTTCTAGAGCCTCAGTGCAGATTTGTGTATGCTTACTCTTCACAAGATCAATACTTAGCTGAGTGGCATGGCCCTGCAAAAGTCATTTCATCCCCTCCTCAACTTCAGGAATCACTGTCACTTCCCGCTCCTGCTGTCCTCAAATCTGTGTGTCTGCCTCGCATCTGTAGGAAGGGGAAACAAAGGCAGCTCAGCAGTTCTCTGTTGCAGAGGTCAGGAAAAGCAGAGTGGCCTCTGCGCGGCTGCCCTGACCTTGGGACCTCCCACAAGACAGACAGAAGGCAAGAGTTACCATCCTCTTTGTTCCTGGGTCAGAAGCCAGCCTCCTCCAAGATTGGCATTATGGCAAAGAAGGCATATGAGTGGGGCCCAGAGAGTTCCCGGAGAGCCAGGTGATGGAGAGGGGTGGGTGCCATCTATCCCGTCCACCAGCTGCGTGTGCTTGAGCTGGTTCCTAAACTTCTGTACAGGCCACTTGTCTCATATACGATGGAAATGGTAATAGTGGGTAGGTCTCAGGACCGTCGAAGAGTCAGTGAGACTCTGCACGTGATGTACTGGCAGACGGCACTCAAGAGGAGAAAACTCTAGTCAGACGAGGTTCCCTTCTGGCACTGAGCCGCCCTGTACTCCCATCTTCCCACCAGAAACGACTTCTAAGAAGTGTTCGCGTGATTCATTTCTTCATTCATTTAGAGGCTCACTCGGCATGCGGTTTGGAGACTGGATGGAAGCCNGGGGGGGGGGGGGGGTGGCTGGGGGTAGGGGGGTAGAGCAGATACAAAGGGTGGGTACCAGATGCAGGAAGGGTCTTGGCGGTGGCACTTGCTGGCGAGTTGGACATGGGCGATGAGAGGTGAGGAATCAGATTTATCCCAAGTGTGTGTTTTGAGCTGCTGGATTGATGGGGTGCCTACCACTGTGGGGAAGCCCAGGAGATAGAGACTCTGTGAAGCTGGATAAAATGCACATTCACATCCAAGTGAAGAGGTCAGGTGTGAGCGGTTGGGTTAGGAGGTCATGGGCCCGGATGAGACCAGCAGGGAGAAAGTGTAGTCAGAGAAGGCACGGGGAAGGGGAGCACTGAGCCTTGGGAGGATCATCTGGAGGAATTCCCCCTGCAAAAGCATCAGCCCTGTCAGGATACATATTTTGTTTTCGAGGGTAGAGAATTGAGGCAAGAGGCTGGAGGGACGCACGTGGAGGAGATAGAGGCGCTGCCTCCTGAGCTCGTGGGCAGCTCTTGGCTGGGCCCCATCCTAGAGAGCGGCTGGGTTCTATCTGTGCAGGCCTCTCCCTGGGGGAGTCTTCACGGAGACAGGTGGCATCAGGCCCCTTATGCCAACAATGTGCGACCAGTCTGGAATGGAGGGGAGGGGGAAATGGAAGGAGGATGGTGGATCTCTGTTACAGGACAGCCCACATTTTCCCTCGGAACTCAGGTGTTGAAGCCCTAGCCCCCCACTGTAGTGGTACTCAGAGGTGAGGCCTGGGTGGGGAGAGGGGCCCCAGCTGTGCCCACACACAGCCTGGTCGCATTCTGCCTCTCGAAGCCTTCCCAGCCTCACAAGGGGGCAGCTCCCTCCTTCCAGTGCCTTCCTGCCTCCCTGCTCAGGCTGGTGCTCCCAGAGCTGCTCCCAACACCCCCCACCCCCACCGCCCCGTTCCCTTCCCCCTGTGCTTGCTGCCATCCGGGAAGGGGGCTGCCCACCAATCCTGGTAGTTCATCAGACCCAGTCATTCTCGGAACCCCTGCAAGGCTCTGCCAGACCACCGAGTCACTCCAGGGGCACGTCCCGTGTCCGCAGTCCTAGCCCTGACCTCGCCCCATACCGGGCACACGGTGCATCATACCAGACAGCGGATGGAGCAACACTGAGCAGCCTGTGCACAGGAAGCCACTGGACGTGGGTCGAAGGGGGCATGGAAGTCCCTGCCTAAACCAGACCCATGGGGAGGGGGAGGGGCCCGCCACGAGAGAGCTCACTGCAGGAAACAGGGCCATTCCAGAGAGGTCCCAGGCAGGACACAGGGCTCCCCCATGCCCCTCCCCCACCCCCATGCACCTGCTTCAAGAATGCTGAGAGAGCCAGTCAAGGGAGCTGTGAGGAAGCAGGTAATGATCTCAGTTTCACAGCTGGGTGGCTTGGGGCCATGCCCAGGGAGTTCGTTTCTGGGACAGCGAAGAAGCTCCAACTTCTCTGTCTTTCTATCTGGTTCATCCAGTCAAGATGCATCCAGCCTGGGAATCCAGGCTCTACCGGCCACACCTGCGGTGCATCTCCCGGCCCGTGCCTCTGGCCCCCGGGCACGCGGGCTCACCAAGATGACCGCTTTCTAAGGCACATGTGGTATTAGTACCGGCAGCTTCCTTTACCGGGTGCGTCCTTGCAGCTAGACCCAGACTCTCTCAGTTGGTCTTGATGCCAACCTTGGGAGGTGGGTGCTGCTATTCCCATTTCACAGATGAAGAAACTGGAATTCAGAGAGTTCCAGTTAATTTGATGCTTTACTGCTAATGGGCAACAGAGCCAGGATTCCAGCCAGCTATGTCTGACTGCAAATTTCATGCTCTAAACTGCTTATATTAATTCTAAGGATAAACCGATTGCCACGTGCTGCCTACAGCAGTTGGAGAGGGGAAGGGGAACCTGACCCACAATCCCCTCTGCAGAGGGCAAATCGATGACACACTCTGCAGGAAGGAATGTGCCCTGAGTCTTACACTGATGCACCCAGTCGTAAAAGCACTATTAGATGCTGCCTCCCTGCCCTTAGGAGCCGGACCGATCTTCCTTCTCCCAAGGGCAGACTCTGCTGTCCAGCGGGGCGTGAGAAAGCCTCCTGAGACCTGATATCAAGTACACTCTCCCTTACTCTTCCCACAAAGACAGGCAAAACTATTGGGGTGCAAAATAGAAGAGAAAATTAAGGTGAATCCCCAAGGCCTGGAAACGTTACCAGGTTCCCAAGCTGGATCTCCCAGAATCACTCCTCTTAACCCTGGCTCCTTCCTCAACCCCCACACGTTAAGTACCTTCCATCAGGTCCCCTACAGACCTTCTGGACCAATTCCCACTGCCTTTTGTGTGGCTCACTCTGCTCATCGGCTCCTCACCTGTGTCCTGTCTGTAAGCCTGAGGACTTTCCTTTTAGACCTGGGATTGCCTCTCACCTGCAGCCATTCACCCTCCCCTGGGACATCCCTGCTTATCCCCAGGGCAGCAGCAAGGCTTGTGCTGGACTCTTTTACCGGCACATCCTGGAGCTCAGATTCTACATGGAGACAGGGGTGAGCACCTGCCTTCTGGAATCTGCGCATCAGATGAATGCTTCTGGAAGCCTAAGAAAGCCTGAGCATGGAGTGTGCGAACAGTCAGCATGCTTGGGACTGCGGGTTTCAGAGAAATCTGATTAACTGAAATTGTCTTAAACCAGTGCTGTTCAGACTTCAGTGTGCACACAAGTCACCCGCGGGATCTTTTTGAAATGCAGTTTCTGATGCAATAGCTCTGAGTGAAACCTGAGATTCTGCACATCTAGCTACTTCCCAGATACGCTGATACTCCTGGTCTAGCCCTCACACATTGAGTAACAAGGATTTAAAAGTTTAAATCGCAACAGGCATTGTTTATTTAGCAGAAGCCTAGAGATAGGTCACTCCAGGGTTGATTCTGTGCTCACAGATGTCTTCCCCTGGCTCTGTCCATCCTTTGCTCTGCAACCCTCATCATTGCAAGATGGCTGCCAAAGCTCCAGGCATCACATCCTAACCAATCAATGTCCCAGTCTAGAAGAGAGAGTGTAGGGGTAAAATGATATATTTCCTTTAGCTCTCCTATTATCAGGCAGAAAAATCTTTCTCAGAATTTCCAAGATGTTTACTTATATCTCAGAACTTCATGCCTATCCTGGGCCAGTTACTATCAATAGAGATCAGAATTCCATAATTGGCTTAAACCAATTACGATTCACCCTCTGGGGCTGGGGAAATTTCCACCTGAATAAAGACCAGAACTCTGTTAGGCGGAAACAAAAAAGAGTGTGTGGGTTGGGGGGGGGAGGGAGGGAATGACCTAAAAGCAGGCAGCCAACAGCAGTTACATGGTCTGGTACAAACCATCCCGTAACCCACTGCGGGGCCTATAGCCCCCTCTGCCCTTCTCCCGGCAGAGTGGGTCCTGAGGGAAGATGCTAGCATCATGCAGTCATTAATGTGTTCATCAGAAAAAGGAAGTGTCCATTCCTGTGTGTCTTATATAAGTGTTGGGGGACCGCATGTGGGAAGGCACGGAGCATTTTAAACAGTAAAATGCCACAGGAATGCAGGCAGTTGTGGTGGGAGCAGCAGCTGGTGCCTCTCCTAGTCCCACGGGAGGTGGGGAGAAATGGGAGCAGAAAGAATGTCCTCTCCGCTGCCTGTCCCCCCGGCCAGATGGCCTCTGTGACTTCAGTGGGAACTTTCCCTGCCCCTAATTCTCTCCCTCTTTGTTGATTGTGACTGCCCAGCGATCAGCTGACGCTGCTGGCAGGGCTGGGTGGGCTGGCATGAGGCGTCTGCTGGAGGAGAAAGAGGCATTTGTGTGGAGCAGCGATTTCTACCCCGCGGTGGTGAGGAGTCACAGAGCCAGAGGCCACAGGGTACGCCGTGTCCTCTGCACGAGGGCCGGGCCCTGGGGTGGCGCTGCCTCTGCGGCCCGACAGCCTCACACGTGCTCTTCCTTTCCCCGGAGATGCTCTTCTCCACGAGGTTCACCCCCCGCATCTGGCTCCTTCTCCGTTTCAGTGGCACCTCTGCAGAGAGGTCTCCTTGGCCCTCCAGTCTAAAGCAGCACCCGCCACCTCCTCGACCCCCACCTGCTGCTCTTTAGGAAAACAGCTGATGTCTCTTCTTCTCGCTCATATACTCCATAATGATTTGCCCATTTATTGTCAATTGATTTGAGCCTCCAGGAGGGATCACGTCTGCCGTGTGGCCCCCGCCCACTCCGCACGGGGCCTGGCGCATAGCGTCCACACAGCGCATACGTGTGGAATGAGTGCAAGTGTGAGGGAATGAGTGCCCCGAAGAAGCTGTTTTCCGTCTCTGGGATGGAAGAATCACAGTAAACATTGACGTGAAGCAGAAGAAATTCAGTTTAGCCACAAGAGGTGAACTTTCTAGGGAACCTCTGGAGGGGATGAGCAAACAGTGTGACCACATACACATCTATCATTCGGGATGGAGGAGGAAGAGGCCTGCCTCGAGCCAGAAAATGTTCCTGAAAGATGCCCCCCTGCTCAAGAAAGACAGACCCCTGGTGTTACCCCACCCTCTCACCCCCATCACCCCTCTCTTGCACAGGAGTTAATAAATCGCCTCTTTGGTTAGCGCCTCTGAGTCCTTCTGCTGTCAGCAAACCCATCAGTTTTTTAGGGTGATGGGAGGGGCGGGATCAGGAGCTGGGATCCTGGGCTCCGGGTCCCAGTCCACTGGGCCATGTGATGAGTGGGAAATTGACTGGAATGCTAAAACCATGACCCAGAACAGCAAACTCATTCCCTGGAAAGATTGGAGCTTGATGGTGGGGTGGAGCTGAGGGAAGCACCAGTCACTCAAGACTGGACTGAAGTTGACTTAAGCTGTACTAATGGCAACTCAAAAGGGTCTCCAGTGCATCCTGCCTGGTCCAGGGCGACAGGAATAGCCACCCAGGCGAGCGAGCTCCAAAGAGATCAATCAAGCAGCAAGTCTCTGAGAGATGCGATCAGCTGCCCTTGCCCTTCCCTGCTCATCCTGATGGGCGTGGATGTGCAGGAAGCATGGCTTCATGGTTTCATGGGATCCCATCTACAGCACTGTGGTATTAGCCCATGCCAGTCAGCATACAGAAAATGGGAACTGGGGAAGGTGGCCAGGAGGAGAGCACAGTGACCTACCTAGCCGAAAGCTGGGCCAATGTGTGTGTGTGTGTGTGTGTGTGTGTGTACACCCCTGTGTGCACCAGGGGAGGAATGGGTGGCTCACACAGAGGTAGGTTAAAGGAACAGACAGGCACAAGGGTTTGTATCAGACAGTTGGATATGTGCCTGTAGGCTACTTTTAGACAACCTTGGATTCACTCATCCATCCATCCATCCATCCATCCATCCATGAGCACCCACTCCTTACCAGGCACTGTGCTGCCATCAGATTTAAATGGTGAACAAAGCCACACTGCCCTGCCTCATGGAGCTTGTAGTCTACAGGGAGACTCAGAAGTGAATCAAGTATTCACAAATGGAAACTAGTGGAGGGCTAGAATGAGAACAGCATGACGAGAGTGTTTGGGAGAAACCAGTCAGGGCAAGCCTTCATGAAGACATGGGGATAGAACTGACGTCTGAAGGAGGAGGGAGGCATCAAGCAAACAAAGGAGAAGCAAAGATATTCTATGCAGCAGGAATAATATGTGCAAAGGCCCCGAGCTAGGAAGGGCCACAAAATATGCAAAGGATGGAGTGAAGTAATGGCCTGTGTGGCTGAAACAGAAAGTGGAAGAGGGTAATGATGAGGCTGGGTCTCTGCCAGGCTCAGGAGAGTCTCGCGAACACAGAAGCAAATGGAGCCCTCCTAGTGCTCACCCACCTACTGCACCCCAAGAGGAGGCCAGTGCAGTGCAACCAGCCACTGACTGGGAACAGGAAGACCCTGCTAGCCTCCTGGGTTCCCCTGGATGCACTGAGAGTCCTGGACAAACATCTTCAAGGAGCTATGAAAGGTCCCCTAGAAGTGTGCTGTGCTGGTCTTGTTTCCCCATACTGTCCTAGGAGATGCAAAAGTGTAGGGGTGAGGCCACACCATGCTGGCTCCTAGTGCAGAGGGCCTGGTTAGCCTGGTAGTTTCTCCCTCCACCTCCACCACTCAGCTTCTTGCTCAGGAGGGTCCTGAGGAAGGCACTTTAGTCTTCCCCATGGTCTTTTGGTCCAAGAACTGGGAAACCAAAATGGCCTGATGAACAAGCCCTCTAAGATCACCAGGGTGTTTGTTTAAGGTCAGACTTCACAAGGCTTTACAGGCATGCCATGAAGTTTCTTTTTGTCTTCTTCTCTCCTCATTCCCCTACCCCCTGCTTTTTTTTTAAAAATGAACATTTTTTATTGAAGTACAACTCACAGGAGAGGACACAAATCCTAAATATTCAATTATTATTCACAAAGTTAGCACACTGTCACAAGTGACCACCAAAAGACTGCAAGAATGTTCCTAGTAACATTATTTGTAATAGTCTCAGATTGGGAGAAAAGCTGTCCATCAGCAATGAATGGATAAATAAAATGTAGTATATCCGTGTGATGGAATACTCAATAGCAGTGAAAACATGAAGAGGCCACAGCTCCATGCACCAACAGGGATAAACCTTGAAAACATTATGCTAAGTCAAATCAGCCAGACAAAAAAGGACAAACGCTGTGTCATTCCAATTCTATGAAATATCAAGAATAGGCACACTCACAGATATAGAAAGAGTCCCTGGCCTTGGCAGAAAGCAGCTTAGAGAAGCTAGCAAGAGAGGGAAGGAAAGTTATTGCTTAACAGATGCAGAGTTTCTTTTTGGAATGATGAAAAATTTTGGGAATAGCTAGGTGCTAGCGACATTCTTGTAGTCTTTGGTTGTACATATTAATTTTTTAAAAATTTTATCCTATTTTTTTTATTTTGGTTATACATCTAGAATTAGAATTCCTGGGTCACAGGCATGTATCTCTTTAGCTAGTGTAGAGTCTGCTCAAAAGTTTCCCAAAGTGGTTGTACCAATAATACTCTCATCAGAAGTATATGAGATTATTGCATATCTATGCCAAGCCACCATTTGATACTGTCTTTTTTTTCTAAGACTAATCTTGTACATATAGTGATATTTTATTGTGGTTTTAACGTATGTATTCATCATGACCAATTAATTGAGCACTTTTTCATTTTGGCCTTTTGGATATTCTGTTTTGCAGAGTGCATGTTCAAGCTTTTGCCCATTGGGGAAGAAGTGTGTCTGTCTCTTCCTTTCCTCCTTCCTTTTCTTTCTTTCCTCCCTTCACCTTCCTTCCCTCAAAGTTATGCTGTCCTAATAAAATGAATTGAGAAGTATCCCTTTCTTTTCTGTTTTCTGAAAGAGCTTGTTTAAAATTGGCAGTTCTGTTTTCCTAAAAATTTGAAAATCACCAGTGAAGTCATGTGGGCCTAGAACTTTCTTTATGGAAGATTTCAAGTAAGATTAATTTCCTTAAGAGTATAGAACTATTTGGATTTTTTATTTGTTTTTATGTTGGCTTTGGTAAATTTAGTTGGTTTTCTAGAAATTTGTCTATTTCATCTAAATTTTCAAATCTATTGGCTTAATGTCATTCATAACATCATCTATTATCTTTGTAATATCTGTAGGGTTTGTAGTATTTACTCTTTTTTTTTTAATTCCTGATATGGGTTCTTTCTTTCTTCTGTCCTTTTTTCCCAATCAGTTTTGCTAGAACTTTATACATTTTACTCAAATTTTTAAAGAACCGAAGTTTGACTTTGTTGATTGTTTTTATTGTAAAATTATTTTCTATTCATTGATTTCTGCTTTTTAATTTTTTTCCTTTAACTGTCTTTGAGATTAATTATTGTTCTTTTTTTTTTTTTTTAACTTTTTGGAAAGGATACTTAGATAACAGACTTTAAGCCTTTCTTTTCTAATATACCCATTTATCTTTTAGGGTTTTACCTCTTCATGTCCTGGCTACCTTGGATGTTCTCTTATACTTCCAAGTGGCCGTTATATAATTGTATCCAGGTTTTATGCTTCTTAATGGGAGTGTTTATCTAATACATAAGGCTCTATCATAAGCAGAAGCATCACTATGTTATAGATTTTTAAAATCACAATGAGAATACACTTACGTGTTTTAAGTAGTTGGCACATCATACCATTTTAAACTTATTGTACTTTATTCTATAAAGCCTGACAACAGGAGACTTTGTAACAGGAGAATCACAGATGCATTTTGGACATTGATTATTATTTTTTTAATGTTTTTTATTTATTTCTGAGAGAGAGAGAGAGAGAGAGAGACAGACAGCATGAGCAGGGGAGGGTCAGAGAAAGAGGGAGATACAGAATCTGAAACAAGCTCCAGGCTCTGAGCTAGCTGTCAGTACAGAGCTTGATATGGGGTTCAAACCCACAAACCGTGAGATCATGACCTGAGCCGAAGTCGGACGCTTAACTGACTGAGCCACCCAGGCACCCCTGGACATTTATTATTAATGTAACTAGCATTTAGTGAGTACTTACTGTGTTTGGAGGCAAGGTAGCAGAATTTTTAGGTTTTATATACAGAGTCAAACTGCCTAGGTTTGTGGATTTTTAAAAAATGTTTTATATATGTATTTTTTTATTTTTGAAAAAGCATGAGCAGGGGAGGGGCAGAGAGAGAGAGGATGGACAGAGGATCTTAAGCAGTCTCCATGCTGATAACAGTGAGCCTGATGTGAGGCTTGAACCCACGAACTGCAAGAACTGTGAGATCATGACCTGAGCCAAAGTCGGATACTTAACCGAGTGAGCCACCCAGGCGCCCCCAAACTGCCTAGGTTTGAACACAAGCTCTGATACTTACTATATGATAACTTGGACAAATTATTTCACTTTTCTGGGCTTCCTCATTTGTGAACAAAGGATAATAATACTTCATAAGTTTATTGTGGGATATTAAATAACATAATATCCACAACATCAACGATGATGCCTAGAACACAGGAAAATAGCTAACACCCACTGATTTCATATCACTATGGATTTTATTTTGTATATAAGAAAATTGGGATTCAAAGAGGTAACGTAACTTGCCCAAAGTCACATAGCTTATAAATGACAACACTAGGATTTGGATAAGGTCTAGATATCTCCAAATCCAGTGGCTTAAGATGGGTTGGTAGAAGAGGAACCATAGCAAAGTGATTCCTGCAATTCTCTAAGAATAAAGGCACAGCTGCCTAAGTTTGAGTGGTGACAGTGCAAAAGGAAAAGAGAAGGGAAAGAATCTGAGAGGCATGACCAAGGCAGCATAAGACATGATGACTAACTGGATATGAAATGGGAGTGTAGGGAGGGAGCGCTGAGTCATGGAGCTAAGCCTGGGTGACTAGAGGCTGAGGATACATTGACAGAAATAGGAGAGCTGAGACAAGGAGTGAGTTTTGGAGGGGAGGTGTTATTCTCCATTTTAGACACATGGTGGGGAGTCATCAGTTGCAGATAGGGAATTGGAGCTTGGAAAGAGGGCAGTATTGTAGAAATGGTCCCTGGAAACGAGGTGGTTAAAGCTTTAACAGTAGATGTCATCCCTAAGTGAGAGAATAAAGAGACAGGAACAGAGCCCCAAGGATTGAACCTTGGGACAGAGCCAATGTTTATTTATGGGTGTTCTAAAAGTGAATAAATAGACATGTAGATAAGGGAACTGGTGGATGTAATCTACTCAGACTTTCAATAAGCCTTTGGCAAGATTCCATTTCAAAGACTATAAGAAATTGGGGCGTGATGGGTACATGAGGGAAGCGGTTTTGTCAGAAACAAAGAATGAGTTCAGAAACAGAAAATAAAGGCTAAGGATAAATGGATGGTCACTTCTCTAGGAAGATAAGCATAAAAGATCAGTACTGGGTCTTTACCCATGATCTTGATAAGGATATTTCCAATAAGACCTTCATGTTTGCAGTTGGCATTAAATTACTTCCAGAAGTAAAGCGTGAGCTGAAGAGATCAGACTGGAGAGAGCCTTTAGGAATGGTGTGGACAGACAAAACACAGCAATCGCACTGGTGCTCAGTCCCTTCAGCCCCCCTCGCCCCAGAGCTGAGGCCTGAGCTGCAGGTTCAAGCCTGGCTTTGGGGCCCACCCATCTGTAATCACAGGGTCTTTAAAGAGTCTAGCCCAACCTCCTGGGCCTCTACCTCAGGTCTGCCCTCCTTTCAGGACCCATTGGCCATCCTGGGCCCTAGTCTAATATGTAAATAAGTAAGAAATTGCTTATCAAGCATCTGCTGTTTGTTAGGTACCATATAAGTTCTAGCATAGTCTCTATTTCCACGGAGCTCACAGATTAAAGTCCTTGCCTTTGTTGCCTTACAGAATACCATCATTTACGAGGCTGGGGACCTACCCTGCTCTTTCCAGTTGTAGTAGAGTTAGTGCTAACCCAATATGCGTATGCTCCCCTCCATTTCCAAGCCTCCTGTAAAGATGAGTTGGAGCCAGGTGATTGGTTTTTGCTAATAGTGATTAGCTTTCACTTCTGAGTCGGGAAAGTTAGAAGTATCCTTCATCTCTCAGTTCTCTTGCAGCCTTGGAAAAGGCTGTCCAGCCCTCATTGGACTTCATGGTAGAGCAATAAAACTTGAGTATGTTAAGCTACTGAGCTTGGGGTGGGGGGTTGTCTGTGCCACAACCACGCTCAGTCTATACTAACTAATATACTATTTTTCCTCAGGAGCTAGAATCCTGTCCTTATAGCCCAGCGGGCTGAGCGGGCTGATTGGGCCACTGCTACCTGTAAACATTATCTTCACGTATCACCTTCTCCAAGAGCCACTTTCTTGCCTCTCTTTCATTCAGGACTCATTCTCTGAATCTGAATGCCTCCTACTTCAGGGTTCCTTGATAATAGGTCCCTCTGGGCAGTGTTTTCGAATAGAACTTCCTGCAGTGATGAACTGGGATAATGCATTCTCTCTGTGCTATCCAATACGGTAGCCGTTAGCCATGTGGTTATTGAGAACTTGAAAAGTGGCCAGTGAAAATGAAAAACTGAATGTTTATTTTTTAAATGGGTTTAAATTTTAAGAGCCACACGTGGCTGCCATTTGGATAGTACAGAATAAACATGCCCAGAGCACTGCACACCCCAGGGCAGGGCTGCATGTGCTTCACCTTCGTGGGTTCTCACGCCCTGTTGCTAATGCTTCCTGGTGCAACCAACTCATGGCACAGTGTTACCAAAATAAAAAAAAAAAAAAAAAAAAAAAAAAAAAAAAAGACAGGTTTGTTTTAATAGGGGCAATGTTGAGGGATAAAAATTCTAGAACATTTAAGTAAATGGAAGGATTTAGAGCCAAATCCAGGGGAGAGAGCTTGAATTAATCAAAGATTATGTCTGAGCTCAATGTCTGCTTGCTATGTAGCCCAAAAGATCAGCAAAATATTAGGTATCTGAAATCACACGAGGCGTAGTCTTCCTTTAAGCTTAAACCTCGTTTAAATTTACATTTCTCTTAAATTTAAAATTCTGTGAGAATTCAGATTTTTTTTCACCTTTGGGGGGAAAACACATGAAGAACACATGATCTCTCAAAAAGAGGCCCAGAAGGAGGACAAAGAAGCTTCCATTTGAGGAAAATCTTTTAAAATTTTGGATTCTTCACTCTGTGTGTATAAAGGCATGGCCAAAGTCCATATAATTAAGAACAACCTAAACAAAGTTGCCACAATCTTATTCTGCCAAATCCTGATATAGGAGCAGGAGACTTAAAGGAAGATGTAAAGCCATAGTTTGTGTTTTCTGAGTTGGAAAGCGATCTTCAAAATCAGGGATCATTTAATCGCTAGAAACAGTCCGATTCCAGCTAGTTCCAGGAAAGGGACAGCATATGAAGACACGACAGGTAATTTCCCTGATGTACAAAGACAGGACACAAGGCTTCATCAGAACGAGAGACCTGAAACTGGAATCCCAGGTATTGACAGTTCTTTCTCCATCTCTCAGGGCGAAATGACCCCCCTCCAAGCTTTTTTCCTCTCTGCTCTGTCCTCTGTTTTTATACTCTCTCTAGAACTCCTGGGCTCTCCCATAACCCACACTTACCTTCACGATTTTGGCTTTCTGCCTTCTGTCACAACTACCTGCCTTTCTCCTCATGTTACTCTCATCATTTGAATTAGAGTCTCAGTACCCAAATCTCAAATTCCTTGGAAAAGAATCTGAGTGGTCCAGCTGGAATCGAGTGTCTACCTCTATTTCCCTCAGCTGTGGCCAGGGTGATTAGGGGCATAGCACAAAAGGGTTGGGGGGTGGAGTGGATTCTCTAAGAAGGGTAGTAGGTGAGGAGACAATGATTATCTCATCTACCACCCCCTTACTTTACAAAAGCCTAGGGAGCTTCAGCAATTTGCCTAATTCCTGTGGTTTTTCCTATGTCACATCCTTTGATATTCGAGCAATAATAACCATAGCCCACCTATTGAGTGGGCTAGGCACTACGTTGTGTGTTTTGTTTTTTTAACAAATGGTATCATATATAACACTCATATATGTTTTAGGAGTCACATATTCTTATTCTCTCCTTTAACGTATAAGGGAACTGATGCTCAGTGAAATTAATTAACGAGACCAAAGTCAAGCATCCAGCATGTGGAAGAACCAGGTTTGAATTCTAATATCTCCAAATCTAAAGCCCTTAACTTCCATACGAGTCTGCTGTTTACTTCATGTGATGGGTAGTACTTTGTGGAATTTGTCATCTCGAACAATGACAAAGGCACAAAATAGAAATGTATTAGGATGACTTTGACTTACAGAGTAGCCAATGGGCCAGGACTACCAAGGGAACCCACCTATCCGTACACACCAAAAATCAAAGACCTTCCCCATAATTCTACCATTGATTCCCAGTTTCCAGCAAAGCACATAGTAAGCATATAGTCAATTTTTATTGAGAGAGAAAAAAAATACAGGTATCAGGGATGATAACAATGCCTTCTAACAATAGATCCCTTAAGGTATCTATTACCAAGAGACAGATTTCTGGGATGGGTAAAATCAATGTGTGAATCTTAAGTTTCTTTGAAGGAGAAGCTCAAATTATAGTTGGGAAACAGAAAAATAAGGGACAACCATCAAAGAAAATGTAATACACACACATACACTCTCTCTCTCTCTCTCTCTCTCTCTCTCTCTCTCTCTCTCTCACACACACACACACACACACACACACACTGGAATATTACTCAGCAATAAAAAAGAATGAAATCTTGCCATGTGTAACAACATGGATGAGTCAAAGGGTAACATGCTAGATGAAATAGATCAGAGAAAGACAAATACCCTATCGTTTCACTTATATGTCGAATCTATAAACAAACAGAAACAGACTCATAAATTTGGAGAACAAACTGGTAGTTCCTGGAGGGGAAGGAGATGGAAGGGTGGGGGGTGGGTGAAATAGGTGAAGGGGATTAAGAACTTCGGGTCACAGGGATGAAAAGCACAGCACAGGGAACACAGTCTG
This sequence comes from Crocuta crocuta, assembly GCF_008692635.1. NCBI lineage: Eukaryota > Metazoa > Chordata > Mammalia > Carnivora > Hyaenidae > Crocuta > Crocuta crocuta. The sequence goes on along the minus strand of NW_027532613.1, from coordinate 3,126,266 downwards.
TATTATTGAAATAACTTTAAAAGATGACAGAGTGTAACTACGTTTACCCCGATGAGCATTGTATAATGTATGGAATTTTCCAATCATTCATGTTGTACACCTGAAACTAATACAACATTGTATGTCAACTATACTTCAGTAATAATTTAAAAAACCCACCAAACACTATGCAATTGAGATGTATGACAAGTATCAAGGAAGGAAATACGCTGAGGGTATTTAACCCCCTAGAACTCATCCAGCCAATGGTTGGGGGGAGGGCTTCACAGTTCAGGAAAGAGGGATCGCATAGACGCATAGCAGCAGAGGCTACGCGTTAATTGGGGGAATGATAGACACAAGAAGTTCAATGTTACTGAAAATGGAGACTGGAGGAGGTGCAGCGAGTGTGGAGGAATTGGCGGCAGCAGCAGATCATGAAGTGCCTTTAACGCCACGTTAAGCAGCTTGGACTTCATCCAAATGATTAAAGCAGTAGAATAACAGGGTCAGATTCATGTTTTAAAAATAGATCATCCTGCTCTGAGGACTGATTTGAGAAGGAAGGCCTAGGGGCACGGGACCTATTGGGAATCCAGACAAGAAATGATGAGGACCCGAACTGGGGCACAAGTTCTGGGGAGAACAGAGGGAAGAACTTTGAGAAATACTTTGTAGGTTAAATCAACAGGACCGGTAATTGATAGTGAACAGGAGCAACGGAAAGGAGGTGACAAGGAGGATCCTGAACATTCTGACTCAGAGCCTCGTATCAACGGGCATGCAGTCACTAAGAGAGGATGTGAGGAGGGGCATGCTTGGGGGAGGAAATGCTGAGTCGAGGAGCTTATGAGGCAGGAGAAGATATCTAGAAGGAATCAGGGCAGAGGTGGGCTCGCAGATACAGATTTGGGAGTTACCTGTCAGGGAGATCACCCCTGGAGGGCATATCAAGTGAGAAGAGAAACAACTCAGGAAAAGTGTCAAGAACTGAATTCCAGAGAAGACCAGCCTTATAAGAGGAAGTTGAGGGAAAGGAGAAAAAGGAGGCAAAGGCAGAATAACGAGAGAATAAGAGGCCAGCAAACAAAAGGGGAGGAGTAGAGAGTCTCACAAGGGCTGGAGAGACCAAGGGTCAAATGTAGCAGAAAAACCCAGTGAGGTCAGAAGTAAAGTTTATTCTTTGGACTTGGCAACACCACATCACTGGTAATCATATGGAGACTAGTATGCATGAATCCGTGATGGGGAAAACAGGTGACGATGGATTAAGGAGATGGTGGAGGTATTTAGAGTGTAGGGAAGAACATGACCATCCACAGTAACATTCATGGCCATGACATCCAAGCATCCGAGAGGAAGCACGTGGAAAGTGCTTACTTAGAAACGGTGAGTATAAGGGGCGCCTGGGTGGTTCAGTCAGCAAAGTGGCCATCTCTTAATTTTGGCTTAAGTCATGATCTCATGGTTTGTGGGCTGGAGCCCTTAGTCGGGCACTGTCCTGATGGCTGGAGCCTGCTTGGGATTCTCTCTCTGCCTTCCCCCATGCTCTCTCTTTCTCTCTCTCCCCCTCTCTCAAAATAAGTAAGCATTATAAAAAAGAAATGGTAATATAAAAGCACAGTGTCTTTGCCGAGAACACTCTGGAGTAATGGAAACGGAAATCATATTGCCAGGAGAATACATTTGCTAGTGCTAAGTGTACAGAGGCTTAGTGAGCTGACTGTTACTCTGAGATGGAAGAGCATGAGAAAACTAGAATGAGAGACAAAAGGGGAAGTAGGGTCAAGGGAGCTTGTTTGAGTGCTCCTTCTGCTTCAGTCTCCAGTAGGCATGACCTCAACATCTCACAGACACACCGGAAGGAGAAAGTAGAGAGAGGAAGTTCTGGGGGAAGGGTGAGAGCTGATGAATGGAGAAGAAGGCATCATGAACATTGCTCAGGAGATTTTGCCTTGAAGGATGGAAGAGCAGCTCTTTATAGACAACATGGGAGCATGAAGATCGAGAGAGGCGTGTGCAGAAATGGAAGAGAAGGGTGTGGTGGCCCCCGGCCTTCTCGGGAGAGGAGCTGAAGTCACCTCCACTGTAGAGTAGCCAAGAGCTGGGAGAGACTTGAGCCTGGCCTCTGTCAGGGGGGCCACATTAGGGAGCCATCGAGACATGAGTTAAAGCATCTACTAAGCCATAGCAGGGACTAGCTTATAATTAGACTGATGTTAGCAATAGAATCAAAGACCATAGAAATCAACTGAAATGAGGAAGTAAGACTTAAGGATTATGAGAGATGGGTCCAAATCCCTACATGAAATTGGTGGTATAGACAAAAAGAAAAAGTGCAGAAGGCCCATTTACAAATAACATGAGAAATTTAGAACTTTCCAGAGACAACAGGCCCTTCTTCCTCAGCCCCAAGTAAGCTCTGCTGGTGCAGAGGGTGGAAGGGGTGAGGGAGTCAAGGCTTCTGCCCTTCAGACAGCAGGGCTCTTCACAGAGCCTTTCAACCCCAAAACGGAAAGCAGGTGTGTAGGCAGCCTTCATGTCTGTGGCCCCCAAACTGCCAGTTAAATCCATCAAAGATTATCCAATGCCTCAGCGCATCAGTGCAGGACTAGTGCTTTTGGAGAAGATGGGAGGACGTGGCAAGTAAGACCCTCTCCTTCGCTTTACAGTCTGGCTCAAGGACTTGTAATCTAGGGCTCAGCCTCCTCCCACAGGGGGCCCCAGGGCTTATTTCTAGTTACATGGGCAGCCGGCCAATGAGCTCTGAACTTCCCCCTGGACAGAATTGGGAACCTGGGAGGGCTTTTCCTTTCCCTGAGATCTGCCTTATAAGACCAGCCCATATAATAATGGCCCATCATCATAACCGGCCGCTTAACATATCAGAAGACACATTGCATGAAGTGGATGAATCAGCTAATAATAAGGAAATACCCATGGCAGGCAGAGAGGCTGCCAAAAATAAATCAGTGAGTGCAGCCCACACCATAGTTATGTTGAAGACTGGGCCCCACCACCAGCCCTCTCTGGAACTCTCTACGCCTGGCTTCCAAGTACTCTTACCACACAAACCTTCCCTGTCATTGGTTTTTCTCGTTGCTCAGAAGTTTCCACAATTATCTCACACATGAGCCAATCAGATGCAAAAGCAAATGCAAAAATACACGCGGATTTGTCAGAACTGATATTTAATTACCATGACAGCTTATATTCAGAATGCCTGCTGAGCATGAGGATTGCCGTGCTAATTCCGGAGGGCTGACTGCATCTTACCCCAGCTATGCCTTCCCTGGCATCTCCAAATAATAGCTACAACCCATTCATCCCACTTACTCTGTCAAAATCCTACCTTTCCTTTAGAACCCACCTTCTCCATGAAGTCTTCAGTGATTACTCCTATCTGACTCACATCAACTCTACCTGCCGACCTGCTAAAACATGTGTACATCTAATTGTGTGATGTTTTCTGACTCCTTAATTCCCTAAGTTTTAAATCTCTAAAGCAATTTAAACTTCCAGAAGGCAAAAATTGCACACACACCCCCCCCCCCCCATTATGACTTAATGCTTCTCTGTCTCACTCATTCATTTGATGGTTTTTGAGCATCAGCTATTCTGGGTACTAGAAATGCAACACCAAACCAGAAAGTCTTGCCCTCAGGGAGCTTAATGTGAGGGACAGACAAGGAAATAGGCCATTTCAATAAAATGTATTAGGTACCAAGGCGGGAAATACCAGGTGCTCTAGGAGCACTGAGGAATAGCATCCAATCCTGTTTCAGTTTGTTCCATCAGCATGCAATGGGGTGGGGTGGGGGCTTCATGTAGGAAGTGGCACACGGGCGAGTCCTGGAAGTAGAATAGGAGTTGTCAGTATGTCTTGTCTGGACAGGGGAAGAGGATCCCTTGTGAAGGAGAATGTTTAGTATTCAAAACACCCTAAGTCGAGCCATCCTGGGCCATTCTGGTCCATAGCATCTGTGGGTCTGTACCAGTGGAAGGTGAGAAAGGGAGCGATAAGACCAGACACTGAGGCACTCACGGTCTGCTCCAGGAGAAGAGACAGACCAGAACGTAGGCAGCGTGATGCGGGGAGGCTGGACAGCCACATAACCTGGCTTGGCGCGGTGGATGGCTAGGGAAGGTTTCCCCAGGAGGTCCCCTCTCAGCCAAAATGTCAAGGGGGAGTAACTAGGAAAGATAAGAAGCACATTCTGAGCAAAGGAAACTGCATATTTAACATCCCAGAGACTCTATGAGCTACAGGGAATGTAGCATTATCAGTATTTCCTATTTTCTTCTCGTCCCTTCTGATTCAAATCTCTGGCCTTTCTCTAGTTCTGCTTACCCCAGATTCACAGCCAAGCCATGGCCAGTAGGCAAAAAAAAAAAAAAAAAAAAAAAAAAAAAACCTGGGAAAAAAAGAGAAGAACAGATTCTCTAAGGGAGGAGTGTAGGACATCCAGGGTTTGGAAGAAGAGGGTCCAGGGAGGGCGAGGTGTCCAGCAGCTACCGAGTTTACTCTCAGAGTGAAGGCTCTATGTCCATAAGAGCCTCTCTTGCTTGGTAGCTTATATCCTGGGTAGTAGCAGCAATTAACTCCCTTGAATCCTGACTGCTGTCTATGAACTTCTTAACAGAAGGGACTATATGATGTTTAGTTTTATATTCTTGGTGTGTAGCATAGTAAGTATCTACTGTCGTATGATATAGATCTAGGCACTGAATAAGTACTGAATGACTGACTGATGGTCTGAGCTGCTTCCTACAAGATTCTCTCTCTTACTAATGGCTAGGATGCCTCTCATTAAAAACAAACAAACAAACAAAACACCCTAGAGATCTACTCACCAATTAATGCTTGCTTCTTTCTGTCTAGGCAGCCTCCTTGGCAAGCCAGAGGGGGTGCCACATAGCTGATCTTCTTGCTAGGATCCTTTACCCTCAGATCACCCGGGGCAGGTAGGGCACAGACAGCCATCATGTGTATGGCCTCATATTGTTCACCTTTACCAGCATCTGCTTTATGTGTATTCCTTTTTCCCTTTTTGTAACTTAGGAGCTCCGTACTTTCAATTTTTAGTGGTTACCTTCAGTTTCTTAAACAGGCATGCTTAATTATACATGATATTTAAAAATATCTAAATTAATATTTCTGCTCTCTTCCTAAGCCTGTCAAGGACAAGGGAATGCCTACCTACCTACTGATTGGCATCCCTCCCTGCATCTAGTTATTGTCATCCAGAGCAGGGTCAGGCACAGTACTCTTCCCAGGCCAAATCTGGCCTATTGTTAAAAAAAAAAAAAAAAAAAAGGTTTTTTGGAAACACAGCCACATTCACTTATTTATTTATTGTGAGTGGATGCTCTGACCCCACAGGATTGAGTGGTTGTGATAGAAACTTGTATAGCCTGCAAAGTCTAACATATTGACTCTCTAGCCCTTTATAGAAAGTGTTCACAGACCCCTGGTCTAGAGTTATAATTTTTCCCTTTTTTCCATTCAAAACAAGGTGTTTTGTGTTAAACCAATTAATGATTAATTGAATTTATTACTGCTTTATTCATTTCTGTGCTCAGATTCTAGTATTACAGATCTCTCTAGATTCCCCTACTTCTTCTGGAATAATTTCTGTGTGTGGTTGGTATGTTCTCTTCATTTTTGCTTAGAGAATGATAGTTTAGCTGACTATAAAATTTTGAGTTGATGGTTAATTTTCCTTAGTACTTTGAAGATATTTCTCCACTGTTTGATTCCTTTGTTATTGTTAAGAGCATAATAGCTGTCAGTGTAATTGTTATTCCTCATAGAACAGGATTCTGTCTCTCTGGTAGCTTCAATACTTCTCTTTATCCTTCATTTCTGTAGTTCAACTACAAGTCTAGGCATGTGTTTATCTTCTTCTGCTGAGTACTCCAGATGTATTTTTAAAAATTTTTAATGTTTATTTATTTTTGAGAGAGACAGAGTGCAAGCAGGGGAAGGGCAGAGAGAGAGAGAGAGAGAGAATCTGAAGCAGGCGTCAGGCTCTGAGCTGTCAGCACAGAGCCTGACACGGGGCTCGAACTCAAAAACTGAGATCATGACCTGAGCTGAAGTCGGACACTGAACCGACTAAGCCACCCACGCGCCCCACTCCAGGTGTATTTTTAACTGGAGGATTCATGTCTTTCTTCAATTCAAGGGGAAAAAATTATTTTTTCTATGTTTTGCTAATTTATTCTTCAAATATTGTTTCTCTGCCATTTACTCCATTCTTCATTTGCAAGGTTTTCTAACTATTTCTGTTTCACAGCCTTCTCTTTTTTATTACTGCCTGTTTTCCATAATTTTTGTTCATTTTTAATGGGTATTCTTTTTATTTCTGTGAGGATTATAAACATACTTCTTTTAAAAGCTTTGTTGGATTCATGTAATTAATTTCATTTGGAATTAATTCATGACCTGATGGCTTATTTTGTTAGCCACTTTTCTCACATTCAGATTTCTTCATGTATCTTAGAATTTTAGGCTTCAGAGATTATTTTGAATGAGATTTTTTGTTGCTGTTTTATTTTGTATTTTCTTCCCCACTTTCCTATCTAATAATTTAGTGCTTGCCTCCACTGGATGCCCTGGAGCCCAAGCACAGAACCAGGGTCGTATAATGGTATTGCTGGATCTGTAGCGATCCTAAGGATACTGCAGACCCAGACATGAAGTCAGTGGGTGGCTTCACACAGTACCTGCTTACAGCTCCCTGAACCCACAGCTTTATATTAGATAGTGGTTCTCAAAGTGTGTTCCTGGGGCAGCAGCAGCAGCATCCCTGGAAACTACGTAGAAACGCAGATCCTTACCCCAGACCTACTGAATCTGACACTCTGGGGTGTGGCCGAGCAATCTGTGTTTTCACTAGTGTTCCTGGTGGTTCCGAGGCTCACTCAGGTTTGAGAACCACTATAATCAGGTCTGGGGCAGCTAGCCAATAATTGCTTTTTCTCCCTCTTTCCATAAAGGGGGACATTCACCGAGTTCAGCTCCATACTTCAGTGAGCCTGATACTGTTCCCCATGTCATCACAGTTCTGCCCTGGAATTGGCAATCAGCTTGTGTTTTCATCTGGCTCGGGTCCACAGAAATGCAATCTTATTTTTGAGCCAACTGATTTCTCATTGGCTTTCTCTTCTCCTGTTTTGTTATTTCTGCATTTAGGGTGAAGGGGGCGTGCTAAAATGTGAATTTACAGAGATACCTTTAAGGAAGTCCAGAAGCATAATCCATGCTCGCCTCTGGGTTCTGTGACTACAACACTACAGTACTCATTAGACACTATTGGACTGGGTGACCAACACATTAGCCACATTCATGTATTACATATGTTTCACTATGCTTTGCGATCTTGGGCAAGCAGCCCAACCCCTCTGAACCTCAGTTAATTCATCTGTAAGAGAGCAGTGATGACTACCTGCAGGTTTTAATGTGAGCACTAAATCCAGTGTCAGAAGTAAAATAACCTCACGTCGCGCCTGGCTCATAACTGGTTCTCAATGGTTGTTAATATCTTCCCGGTTTAAATAGAACTTGTGTTACGTTTAATTTAAACATTGTTAAAATTTAGGCTACCGTTTTCCAGTTCACTTACCAATTTGCTTCTCATCCAAATGCCTTTTGTCACAATTCCAACTTATCAGAACATGATGATATTCTTAAGCAGAAATATTAAGAGATCCCTCCTCAGTTGTAGAGAATGACTCCCATCCCCGTCACTCCAGTATCTGGAGGAAGAGTCACTGGTGACAGCACCTTATACTCACTCTCAGAAGGATGAATGCTTATAGTTTTGCTGCACATGAGACCCCCAGACCAGGAAAAGGATAGGGAAAACAACAGTATTCATAATAACAATAAAGCTAATGTGTGCCAGGCACTGTTCTGTGCACTTGACATCTGATCTCTTATTTAATCTTCACAAGACCTTATGAGGCAGTTACTATTATCTCTGCTTTACAGATGAGGAAATTAGTTACAGAAGAGTTAAGTCACCCATCCGGGTTCACCCAGCTATTAAGCTGCAGACCAGGATTTGAACCAGGCAGTGTGACCAGGCAGGTAACCTACAGGGAATCCAGAGAACGAGGACCCATCTCCTCCTCAGGCAGTGATCTGGGTCTCACCCTCTTTATTTTGCAGCTCTGATTATTCTCAGCCATCAGATCACATTTTCCTTCTCTTTTAGCGAGTGGATTCTACCTAGGCTCTGTTTCCATCAAAAAGCAGCAGCAGTTCTCCAGGAAACGAGGAAGAACAGTCCCCTCAGGCAGAATTAGCGGATCCTCAGGACATCTCCCCGGTGGAGATGTGCCACTGTCTGGATGAATGTCTCACGCAGCCACTGGCCGCCTGTCTGGGAGTATTTTCAGCCTCTTTGTTCCTTTCTGTCTGTTGTGGGTCTGTCTCTGGCTCGCCTTCTCTTTGACCATCTCTGTCTGCTTCTGTCACTCTCCTTTTCTTCCTTAGCAAAATTGCCTTTACGCTGCGGCGACAACTTCCCACCTGCAGCGGGAACCACCCTGTTTGAAAAGGATGTGAGTTTACAGGCAGAAAAATCCTTTCCTGTCCTAACCATTTCTTGATTTCCTCCCCCTCACCCAGCTCTGCCGCAAAGGAATTTCTTTGTCCAGGTCGCTGGCTGGTGACGGTGGGGATACAGCCACCCCCGGCCCCAGGGGCAGCTCTCCAGCGTTAGAGGAGCAGGATTTGGGGAAGCAGAAGGGCAGACGGGACCACACAGGGTGCTGGGGTCACTGGCATCTCTGGGTCCTGCACACACATCAGAGTTTCCAGCTGCGGTAATTCCGTCTTTCATTGACTCAGAAATTGCTGTGATTCCGGTCTGGAGACAGCTTGGAGAACGAGTTAGTACAGAAAAAGCCGAGGTCTTTGATTCGGGCGTTTAGAGAAGTTTCAGGCTTCCACACCTGGAAGGAGCAAAGAGAATGAAGGAAGAAGATGGCTCCTCACTCAGGCATAAAGGAAGGCTGCTGATGGGCACTCACTCGCTGCAGCATCATCCCCTCCTTTTCCAAAGTGCTAATTCATTAAAACTAATGAGGCCCCCATGCTGCCGAGGCTGAATGCTGATCAGCCTCCCGGCATGCACCTGCCACACCAGCTCTCCGCCTCTGCTGAGCCCGAGTGAGGAAGGGCTCTCGTCTCCTCTGGAGGCAGAGGCTCGGGGGCCTCGGGGGCCTGATCACGGGCTGACGTGAGTTGGTCCTTGATGTGCACACGATTACACGCCAACGGGCTCATGCTGAAGTGCACGCAGACTGCCCCTGCTCTGATTCTCTAAGGCACCCACTGCCTGCCAGGCCGTGTCGTCCTGTCTGCCGAGGAGCCCCCTGCAAACACCTTTATTCTACAGCGTACTTGGATTCCAGACTCACCTGTACTTCCTGTCTGGTCTCCAGGCAGAGGGGAAGGGCGTTGCCAGGGAGGAGTGGGCCAGGGGATGGTAATTCGTATTTCCCCATCCTCAGAAGAGTGTATATGCTAATTGTGGCCCTGTTTGGAAGGAGGGCATGAGGGCAGGTGCAAGGGATGGGAAGTTTGGGGGGGGGTGCAGGGGGGAATAGTGGATGGTCCCTTATTCGGCAGTTCGTGTCCTGCCCTGCACTCCGTAGGTGTTTACTGAGCACCTACGATGGGCCAAGAAATGTTCTCAGCACCGCAGAAATGTTGCAAATTAGACAGCAGTGTCCCCAAGCTCCTAGATCTTCCCCTCCTCAGATAGACCACTTAAGAAGTAAAGGAATGTCAGATTGAATAAATTAGGGAACCACATTCGGAGAGGCTGGGGTGGAGGTGTGTGGAGAGCAACCATAGCAAGGTGCTCTGAGCAGTGCTGTTGGAGCCCAGACTGCAGAACAGGAAGGGTGGCTGTAGGGGAAGGGAGTCACGGAGCTGGGACGAGCCCTTGGGCAGGGGTGGATACTCTTGGAGACTGGGAACAGGGAGCAGGCCACCATGACTGGGGTGTAGTGGGCAAAGGGCGCGTGGTCAGTAGCGCCAGAGAGCAGGTAGAGGTCCCAGGCCATGGAAGGGAGGTGTTTTAGTCCGTGCTTGTTCTACCTGCCTGCGATGGATAAAGCCTGCTTCTTCCTGTTCAGTCCACTTTTACTGCCATGACAGCCTGCACAGTTTCCATCTCATGCCTTTGCATAGACCCTAAAAATGCCAGGACAGTGAAGTTTCCTCCGATCCCCGGGGTGATGGAGAGCAATATGCCACCCCCACCCCCCTGTGTGGAAGAGAGGGCGTCTCTGCTTGGCAGCAGTTGCCCTGACCATTGCTCTATTCTGAAGTCTGGAGCTCGGCTCATTTCTCCAGAATTTTGATCCAGGTCTTGCAGGCAGAGGACCAGAACTGCCACTCAAAGGTTAGAAGAGGGATCTAGCGTTCTCTGAGAACGGAGTCTCCTTGACTGTACCTCCTGTCAGGTCAGCGGACATCACACAAGTTAATCACAGGATCCTGTCTCGTTGGCTTTGGCTAGAGCCTGCCTCCTTTTCCCTCTTCTGTCCGCTTGTCAAGGCCTGGCCTCATCTGTGCTCACTCCATCTCATTCTCCCAGCGCCCAGAGGTCTGTGACTCCGTATCTTTGACATGTTTGGATCCACCCTTCCCTTCCCATTCCAGCTCCACCTGTCCAGGTTCAGGCTTTGGCTGACTGTCTCCTGAATATTTTCGGACCCTTTCAATTGTTCTCCGGGCCTCCAGCCATTACCCGTTCATACCTGGGCTCCCTACTGCTGCCAGTGATCTTTCTCAAACGCAGATGTAATCATGGTCCCCGCCACTCAGGAAACCTTTGAAGTTTCCCCCAATGCCTCTATTAAAGGATAACATGCAAATTCCTTTGCTTGGTTTTCACACCTGCGCCCCACCTCTCATTTCTAGTCTTGTGTACCGCGGTGCACATTTGCTGAGGCATCTGACTCCTCTATTCCCAAACCATTATTCGTTTCTATGGTTCAAGCTCCTCGAATTAGAATGGGGTCCTTTTCCCTATCTTTAGCCTTACCCCCTTGCTTCCTGCCACAGCCACCTGTAAAATCCCTACTCATTCTTTAAGGTCTAGTCCGAGTAAGAGGTCCTCTGCATTTCGGGCACTCTGGGAGGAGAGTTACACGCCCTGGTGCATCGTGTGCTGGTTGGGAGCCCAGCTGTGAAGTTAGACCCAGCTCACCCGTGTACTTGCTCTGTGACCTTAAACAAGAAATTGAACCTTTAATGGCTCAATATTTCCTTCTCTGTAAAATGGAACCAATAATGATATTCTCCTCATAGGATTCTGGTGAGGGTTAAATAAAACAATCCGTGTAAAAAATAACATCACGCACATAATATGTGTTCAATAAAAATCTGTCAGTCAACAAGTTTGTACCCAGTGCCCACCGTATTCCATGCTCTGTTCCAGCACAGGTGTGAAAAACACAGGCAGCATCCCTCAAGGAGCTGACAATAAGCATGTCATTGATTCAATTACATCATTTTTGTTACTGATGAGAAGGGATAAAATAGGGATAAGTGGTAGGTACTGACTTTTACTTAAGGGGTTTGGGAAAGGCTACTTGGCATAATAACATTTTGGTTAGTTTTTATTACCTTTATTGCAGTTCTTAATATAGCCTGATGCTACTCTCTTCAGTTGGTCAAACATCGGCTTGCCAAAAAAAACCAGTGCACTGATGAAAGGCAGGTTGGGTTGTGGCAGAAAGTGCTGGTCACCTGCAACATATCTGCTCTTCTTCCCTTAATTATATTAACACATGGATTTTATTTCAAGTGTCGAGTCAAGTGAGCGTATTTCACAGCTTCCTCGTAGATAGGTGGCTTAGTCAACTGGAGTGCTATAACAGAATGCCACAGATTAGGTGACTTAAACAGCAGACATTTCTTTCCTACAGTTCTGGAGCCTGGAAAGTCCGAGGTCAAGGTGCAAAAAGATTCGATTCCTGATGAGGACTGTCTTCCTAGCTTGTAAGCAGCCACCTTCTCACTATGTGCTCACGTAGCCTCTCCTTGGTGCACGGGTTTAGAGACAGAGAGATCTGTCTTTTTCTTATAAGGGTACTAATCCCATGAGGGTCCCAACCTTGTGACCTAATCTAACCCTAATCTAACCCTAATTACCTCCTGAAGGCCATATCTTCAATGACCTTCCCATTGAAGGTTAGGGCTTCAATGCATTAATTTTGGGGAGACACAGACATTCAGCCTATCACAATAGAAAAGTCCATGTAGCTCAATTCCTGCCAATATTGTAAGAGGAAGTTCCACTGTGAGACCTCCAGGAAAACTCCCTGAAAAGGAGGGCTTGACACAGCAGGTGCACTTTTTGCCCTTTGTCCTCTGCCTTTTTCCCACTTGGGAGACAGGTGGAAGACCCGAGGTCTCTCATCCATCTTGTATCCACTGGGCTTATCCCATCCGGAATAAAAGCACAGAAAGATTCTGGGTTTTAAAGAGCACCTGGAGGCATCATACCAACCCTGGATTCATCCTTATTTTAGGAGAAAAGCAAGACTCCTAATTTGACACTGAACAGAACTGCAAATGCAAAGCTATCGACACATCACTTGGATTCTCTCAGTTAATCGTAGAACAGGTCATACCATTCTTTTGTCGTCTTCACCTTGCCTGACACGATGCTTCGCCCATAGTATGTGTTTAAAAAGTGCTTGTTGGGGCGCCTGGGTGGCTCAGTCGGTTAAGCGTCCGACTTCAGCTCAGGTCATGATCTCACAGTTCGTGGGTTCGAGCCCCGTGTTGGGCTCTGTGCTGACAGCTCAGAGCCTGGAGTCTGCTTCAGATTCTGTATCTCCCTCTCTCTCTAACCCTCCCCTGCTCATGCTCTCTCTATCTCTCTCTCTTAAAAATAAATTAAAAAAAAAAAAGAAGTGCTTATTGAAGTCTTAACAACACATTCTTATGCTCAGATTTTTCATAAAAATCTGTAAAAGTCTAGATTTTTCTGTTCCAACATTTTTCACTCACAGGGCTATTGCCTGATCTCCTAACTCCTGGTCTTCAGGGGTTAACATATCTTTCTTGGCTGAAAACTCCACTCCCTTACGTTCGTCTCTTCATGATCACGTGAACCCCAAGGTTATTACTTGTTCCCATATAGAATGTCTGGCTCCTCTTTTTCCTAGAGCCCCCTGTTGAAGCAGAGACCTGGGCCAGCTTTTCCTCTCAATCTCTGGTCTCTCTACCTTCCTCAGATAGCATACACCTGAGCTCCCTAGAGACCAAAGTGGTACAGAGGAACACCTGTCACCTTGGCACGAGATGACTTGGATTCCATTCCTAGCCCTGCCTCTTACTTTTTTGTGTGACCTTGAGCAAGGTCATTTCTGTGCCTGCCTGTTTCAGTCTCCCAAACAAAGATAATGATTCATACCCATACCAGTTTGACCTGTAGATCAAATAGCGCTTATCTCATTTTTGAAAGCCTGGGGTATATGATAAATACTCTCTAGATCCTTAATATTTAATAAAATTTCTCTTGCCTTTAGTTCTAAAACTCATTCTTCTCTCTCTAAATTCCTCACCTTCTATAACTTCCCCACTACTGGTCCTTATATTGGTAAGATTGTATTTGGTTGCAAATGACTGAAACCCCAACCGATGTAGCCTTTAAAAAATTTGAATCGCCAAATAAAATGTCTAGAGGTGGGCAGTCTAGGACTCGTGCAGCCACTGAGCAGTGCCACCAGGGACCCGTGTCTTTACCTTCCGGCTCTGCCACCCATGATGTGTAGAGTTTTATCGTCATGCTGGTTGCTTCATGATCACAATATAACTGTTGTGCTTTCAGGCCACGTGTCCCAACTACAGGCAGAAAGAAGGGGAAGATCAATTGGGCAAAGGGCTTTCTGCTAATGGTTATTTCTCCTTTTATTCTCTTCCTAGAGATCCCCCTACATCTCACTGACTAGAGCTGTGTCTGTGGCCACCACTTGGTGCAAGAGAATGAGGGGAAATGAGTATGTTTAGCTGGACACATTGTTTTTTGGAGGAAAAACTATTTTTTTCCTTTGTACATAAAGAAGAGGGAAATAGGAATTAAATAGGCAATTAGCAGTATCCATCACAATCCTTTCCTCAAATACAATTTAAAAATTATGAAGCAACTCAGGCTTGAGCCACTCAAATGATTTAATTAGGAACACATGATTTGGGCAGGAGTTTGGTTTTTTTTTAATAAGCTTTATTTTTAGAACACTTTTAGATTTGCAGAAAAATTGCAAAAATAAAAATGTACAGAGAATTCTTCATGTACCCAGCGCCTTGTTTCCCTAATTATTGACATTTTACATTAGTAGGGTACAGAGCCTGGGTGGCTCAGTGGATGGAGCATCTGACTGGTGGTTTCGGCTTAGGTGATGACCTCACAGTTTGTGGGTTTGAGCCCCGCATCGGGCTCTGCACTGGCAGCACAGAGCCTACTTTGGATTCTCTCTCTCTCTCCCTCCCTCTGTCTCTGTCTCCCTGAAAATAAATCAATAAAACTTTACAGGTTTTTCTTTAAAAAAATAAATTAGTGTGGTACATTTATTAAAGCCAAATCAATATTGACACACTTTCAAACTAAAGTCTACAGTTCATTCAGATCTGCTTAGTTTTTACCTAATGTCCTTTTTCTGTTCCAGGAACCCATCCAGGACACCACATTCCATTTAGTTGTCTCCTTAGGCTCCTCTCTGCTGTGACAATTTCTCAGACTTTAATTGGTTTTGATGACCTTGAAGTTTTGGGGAGGATTAGTCAGGTATTTTATAGAGTAGTTCCCAACTGGGATTTGTCTGATACCTTTTTTCATGCTTAGACTGGTATTTTGAGGTTTTGGGGGGAAGACCACGTGGTATAGTGCCCTTGTTATCACATCACATGGGAAGTACCCACCTCACCACGACTCATCACTGCTTATGTTGGCCTGATCACCTGGCTAAGGCAGTGGGTCACTCTGAAGTTTTGCTTTTTCTCCTCTTTCCATTTTATATTCTTTGGGAAGAAGTCACTAGGTGCAGCCCACAGTTAAAGAGTGGAGAGTTAAACTCAGCATCCTTGAAAGCAGGTGTCTACCAAATGATTTGTAATTCTCGTGCATCACAGATTTGTCTCTTCTCCTTATCTACTTCTTTGATCCTTTATTCACTTATTCATTTATTTATATCAGTACAGATTCATGAATCTTTATTTTATACCTTGAATTATGTCCAAGACTCCTTTATTTTCTGGCTCAAATTCTTCCAGTTTTGGCCGTTGGGGGCTCTTCTGGTTGGCTGCTGTGCCTCCTTGACATGTCCCCATGCATGTGTGCACGTGTGTGTGTGTGTGTGTGTGTGTGTGTATGTGTGTGTGTCACTTCCTTACTTTCTGGGGCTACAAGATGTCCTAGCCTCATCTCGTACATTTCCTGCCCCAGCAGGAAACAGCCATTTCTCTAAGGTACTCTAACTCCTCTTGTTGGAGAATGGTATTAAAAACCAAGATCTGGGCATTAGATGTGCTCATTGTGGGCAATTGTCTTTAATTACAGACTTAAGACTTCCTTCCCTGTCTCTCGAATGAATAATGGTTTTGCTCCTCTGCCCACCTCCAGTTTCTTTCTCACCATCTCTGCCCACACAGAACTGAGATCAACAGCAATGCTAGGCCCTCAAAAGTTTGGCTGGAAAGAATATTTAAAAAATAAATAAATAAGAGGCATGCCTCTATAAATAATCAAGAAATAATTTGGCTGGGAGGATGCTGAACTCACAGAACTCCTGAATGTTAGACATACTCCCAAACTTTCATGTTTCCAAGTCCCTCAGGGTCGAGCGGCCACAAACGGACCCTAACTCTCCAGAAGCCTCTCCGTTGCACTCTTCCCTAAAACACTGTGCTGGCGAAGCCCCTCGATTCTTCCATCCCCTGGATGAGCACAGACCTGGCCACTGCCGTGGCGTGGCTTTTACCCAGCAGAGACCCCAGGGTACCAAGGTGACGCTAGATGCTGGCACCCTGCGGTGAATTTCCAGGGCTGTGTGATGGGAAGAAGCAGCGATATTAGACACCAGCTAGCCATGTAGACATCAGCTGGGGCCTCACTGGGGCACGGAGGTGGCATCCGTCATGCAGATAATGAGGCGCCAACACAGGTGCTTTACCTCAGGGGTCCCCTGGGCCCCAGCTGCCTCTGCCACTCCTACTGGAGAAAGAACTCCAATTTGGGATGTGAGGCTGTTTGGCTGATGTTGTTTTTCTGATGTAACCGCTGTCATCTCCCCACCTCCGTTTTCTCTGCCTCCTTCCCTCCCTCTTGGGAGCAATTTATATGTCTCTGGCTCCTTTTAGACGGGGAGAGAGTGCTAATTAGCCCTCTGATTCATCCCAGGCCACCTGTCCCAGGGCGCTTGGCAGTGAGGCCAGACTGGGCGTGGCCCCAAACTCTCCAGGGCCAGCGAGCATCCCAGGGGCTGGGACAATCCCCCGTCTGACGTCTGGCCATGAGTCCTGCAGTGCCATGGGTGGGAAGGAAGGAGTAGTCTGCTTCAGCAGGGCCTGTTCTGCTGCCTCATTTCCGGTACACCAGCCACACGGGCAGTTGGAGGGAAAGCCATTCCGACAGCCATTGGCGACTCTGACTTCATTTCTCCCCTCCAACTGAAATGCACTTTCTGTGAAGAAAACAGTGTCGTGATGCGTTTCCCAGAGGAGGCCTCACCAGTGGATGAATCCGAGGAGCGGGACCCTTCTTTTTCTGCACCACTACATTTTCTGATAGAATTCATACGGCTCCAAGTCCCAGGGAGAAATCTTAGCAGAACATCTCCGAAGGGTTGTCTTTGCTCATAATTCCTCTCTCCCTTTCAGCCCCACATCTAGCTTCAGCCTCTCTTCTTCCACAAAACTGCCCCTAACAAGGTCCCAACAACCTCAGGATCCAGTGCAGAGTCCCTTCCCAGTCTCCCACCGTTCAGTGCAGCTGGCCTCCCCCTTTTTAAAAAAAAAAATTTTAATGTTTTTTTTTTTTTTTTTTAAATTTATTTCTGAGAGAGAGACAGCATGAGCAGGGGAGGGGCAGAGAGAAAGGGAGAGACAGAATCCGAAACAGCCTCCAGGCTCTGAGCTAGTTGTCAGCAAAGAGCCCAACACGGGGCTCGAACCCACAAACTGTGAGATCCTGACCTGAGCCGAAGTCGGGACGCTTAACCAACTGAGCCACCCAGCCGCCCCTGGCCTCTCCTTTCTTGAATTATTGTCTCGTGGCTTGTGGGACACCTGGCTTTCCTTCTCCCTTGATGACTATTCCTTTGCTGGCTCCCACTCTATGCCAGGCCCCTTCTCGTCTCTGTCCCACTCTCATGAAATGACTTATTAGCCCCTAGCTTAATACTGTCTGTATGCTGAGGGCCTGTGCTCCAAATTCATCTATTTATTTATTTTGAGAGGAAGAGTACAAGCAAGAGAGGGGCAGAGAGAGAGGATCCCAAGCAGGCTCCACACTGTCAGCATAGAGCCTGATGCAGGGCTCAAACTCATGAATCATGAGATCATGACCCAAGCTGAAATCAAGAGTGAGACGCTTAACTGACTGAGCCCCCCAGTGCCCCAGTGTGTTCCCAATTCAAATGCCAACAACTTAGTATCTCTGCTTGGAAAGCAGGCTCCAGGCCTGGGGTCTCCTAATAAAATACAGACCACTGTACTAATCATTAGACTAATTTAAACATTATGACCAGGCCCTAAATAACTTTCTGCTCTTTATATTAGCTCCCCAGTCCTTGGATTTCTTGTCTGATTATATAATGATTAGTGAGGATGATAAGAGCAACTAATGATCACTGATTTCTTTGTGCCAGGCATTGTGCCAATCACCTTTCATGCATCACCCCATCGAACACTATAGCAAACCAGTGAGGGAGATATTTCTATTGCCATTTTGCACCTCAGAACACTCAGGCTTAGGGAGATCAAGGAAACAGTAGAGGCAGAATGAAAAATCCTGGTTTGCCTAATTCCAGAGCCCAAACTCTCAAACACTCTCTTTGTTCACTGCCTCTCCTCATTAACTCATGCCATAGCTTTGTGCCAGAATCTTCTTGTTGAGGTCACCCGTCCCTCTGCTTCTGGGCCTCTGCCACGTCCTTTCGCCCGAGAGTTCTGTATGGGGGTTCCTGGAGGCATCCTAGGCATGAGAGGTGCCACACAGTCCAACAACATAGGTTTTGCTTCCTGAAAATTCAAGCACAACTGGTGCTGGAGAGAAGGGTAGAGGATTTACAAGGAGAAAGCGGAGGTCCCAGGGGGTCTCAACCCTAGTCCGCCAGGAGTGAATCGCTCAGGGGGCCGTCCATCTAGGTCTGTAGCACCAGCACCACCAGATGTAATCAGCTGTCAGAGAAGTCTTTCTTCTGAGTGCGTACAAACCCAGTGCGGGCAGAGGACTTGGGCTGAGATGGCATATCATGTACCGATCTCTCTGGAAGAAGGCTGTCTATCCCTCCCCTTCCTTGGGCATGATTAGAGAAAATTTTATTTAGGCCCTACTTGAGAAATCCTAAACCAGAAGATAGTATCATGGCACATCTCTGGGCCTGGTTATCATGGTGGTCAGTCTGGGTTCTGTGGGATCCTAGGGTTCCGGTAGAGTCTTGGCGCCTAGAAAAAGCCAACCCAGGAGCGTCTTCTTATCGCTTATGTTGGGGTTTCATGGATGATTTCATTCATTAAAAATGAAAAATTAAGGGGAAGCCAGGGGGCTCCATCGGTTAAGCCTCTGACTCTTGATTTCAGCTCAGGTCATGATCTCATGGTTCATGGGATTGAGCCCCATGTTGGGCTCTGAACTGACAGTGCAGAGCCAGTTTGGGATTCTCTCTCTCCCTCTCTCTCTGCCCCTCACCTGAGTACTCTCTCTCTCTCTCTCTCTCAAAATAAACTTAAAGAAAAGAAAAATTAAGAAGATTAAAAAGATGAAAAAAGAATTAAAAAGGAATTCTGTTTTTTTAAAAGAAAAAAGTATAAAAGACAACAGGTTTTTTCAATGTTTATTTTTCAGAGAGAGAGATACACAAAGAGTATGAACAGTGGAGGGGCAGAGAGAAGGAGATACAGAATCCGAAGCAGGCTCCAGGCTCTGAGCTGTCAGCACAGATCCCGATGTGGGACTTGAACTCACGAACCGCAAGATCATGACCTGAGCCGAAGTTGGACGCTTAGCCGACTGAGCCACCCAGGCGCCCCCAAGACAATAGGTTTCAAAGTGAGACAGACTTGAGTTGGCATCTTGATTCTGCAGCTTACTAATTAGCAGCATGAAGCCTCTGTTTTCTCCTCCGTAAAATAGGAACAATAGTGTCTACATCTCTAGGCTGCAGGGAGAAGCGAGTGAAATAGCAGGTGAGTGTTCCTAGCAGAGCGCTCATCACGGAATTCTCCGGAAATGTTCAGTAAACTCCGCTTTTCTTGTCTCCTCCTTGACAGCCCACCATCTAAACACAGCAAACATGACTGAGGGTTTTAACGTGTGGTGGCTGCCCCTAAAGAGACAATGTTTCCATGGCATCTCTCACTACCAGTCCTATAAGGTAGAACATCTGGTGTAAGAAACCAGCAAGTCCTTGACCACCTAAAACAGCCATCCCAGAACCCTGTCTGGCTAAGCCCAGAACCTGCCTCTCCGGCGCATTGTTGAGGGCCTCCCTGCATCTTCTCTAAGACGTAGCCAGCTGAGCAAGCGGGTCTGATGGCCCCCTAAAGTCGACAGCAGCACACGTAGAAAGAGCCAAGCAGAAGGAAGGCAGAGCAGCTTCTAGAGACGGACACCTGCAGGGAGCAGAGTGAAAGGCTCTCTTCTGACATTGAAAAAGGAGTCAGAGCAACTAAAGGGCAGGTGCAGACACAGATGACACCTCCAGGAAATTATGATCAGTAGCCTCTGTTAAAGGAGGAAAGAAAGTGTGTAATGTGTTTTTGAAAAATGTCTCCTAAAAGTGATTAATTTTTTTAAGAAATGATTTTGACTCTTGATAGGATAGGTTTCAGTTAACCTGGCTCATTTGTGGAAGTTCGAACAAGGCCCAGATCAATGAGGCGTCACCGTACTAAACCCCAGTCCCAAGACTTGAGGGTCTGTTTTGAGCAAGAGGGGAGAATGGGGACAAGACTTTTGATGGGTCTCAGTCCAGGGGGAAGATGCCAGGCTTCTTGGGGAAGCCCCCCAACAAAGCCCAGGGATTGGAACCCTCCTCTGGAGCCAAGCGAGGGAAGGGAGGGGAGGACAGACACCCAAGCTTGAAACGGCAGATGGTTAGGTCCAGAGCAAAGTGCGATTCCTTAGGTTTTATGTATCTTCAGTGGAAGAGATGTAGGGTTTTAGTATCTTCTTCCAGAAATGGAAGAAAGGAGCAAGCATCAAATCACCCATTTAATTACTTTTTAGAACTCTCTCTCCATAGGTCTTGCATGGTTGCAACACAGCATATCATTTATCTACAGGTGTGAAATCCGCACTGAACAAGAGCTTCAGGACAATGGTCAACCCACGAGAAATGCTGCGGGTGTTCAAGTCCAAGTGTGTTCTCAGACTTCCCGAGGAGCTGGGAGACGGAGGTCCACGTACCTGAACACAGCACCACCAGGGAGCCTCACCACCTCAGGTGGGGAAACCCGACGGCTCTCTCCTAGACTTGGGGGGCAGCGGGGGGGAAATTCAGGCTTCCAGAGGCCCCAGGAGGATGCCATACCACATTGGAGACATTTGTCCTTCGCTGGGGACACTTTGTGACACTGCTCTGTGTTTATAGCTCCACCCAGGGGGCATCTAATCGGGGCCGCCGAGATGGAGGAGCCCAATGTGAGAGCTTATGAAGATTGCATTCAGTTTGAGGGGAGGCCCACCCTCCTGGGAGGCTCCCTCTCTCTCTTGCATTCTGTCAGGCTCTCCTGCAGCAGGGAGAGGAAAGAGTGGCCCTGGAGGCTGTAGGGACCAATTGTGTGTAATAGCAGCTTATCTTATTTTTTGTCACATCTGCGAGTGAGTTATCATCACTGATGTGCTCATAGTATTTGTGGTGGTTCCAAGTTATTATAATGCCTTGTATCCCCACACAGTAAATATAAATGCGTGTGTGTTTATGTGCCTTGAGAGAGTGTGTCTCAAGCATGAGCCTCATCTGTCACGGAGGTCGGGGCAGACAGACAGAAGCTGACGACAGTGGCACCTGTGTGATCCCGGGGATCCCTGTGTAAAAGCTGAGCCATAAGGGGCTAAAGGCACAAGGCGGGAAACTGTGCCCAGCAGGCCAGCCTCGGGGCCCGCTCCCCGGGCAGGTCCAGGGGTCCTCTGGCTGTCCCCCCTCTCCCCTTCACTCCCTGCTGGCTGCTCAGGGACTTTGTGTCTCTCCATCACCCCCTGCTCTCCGATAGATCCGATGTCACTCTTTGTATTTTTATTATTCCCTCTGTGTTGACAAGTGATTTAAACTCTTCACAGGAGGAAAGAAAAAAGAGGGTGGGGGTTGGGGGGAAACCTTTTCTTTGAATCCAGGGGGTTCATTTTTTTTCAGATTACCAAGTAAATGACTACGAGTGTATAATTAATACTAATAGGATAATTAGAGAACATTTAGATCTTTCTAGAAAGAAACGAAAAAAGCCAACGATTGTCTGCTTCTGAGGCAAACCAGGAATATGTACGGTAAATAACCCTGTGTAGGAGAGGAGTTTACAGCTTACTCTGTCCCTTCCTTCAGGGCTCCACGATTTCTAGGAGTAGCTGAGTAACGGGGCCAGACCAGAAGAGGATTCTGGGAAGCAGATCCAGGGCTCCCTCCAGGGAGGCTCAACAGCTGCTGTGGGCGTCGGGGGAGTCAGGGACAGCAGTACCTTCCGTCCCCCACCCTGTCTCTGTGAACTCAGGCTCTCACTCTGCTCTTTCTGTTGGTCTCTGTCTCTCTCTCTGTCTCTCTGTGCCCTTTTCTGCTCAGCTGTGACTGTCACTCAGCCTGAGTCAACATCTCCATCCTCCAGACAATGGGATTTCGGAAAGTGTCTATGCCTTGACAACCTTTACTAGGAGCAGAGGAGGGTGGGGGTAGCAGAGGTGGGGTGACAGGCTAGCAAAGTCACGTCCACTGCAGCAGGCTGGCCCTCTCGGGCGAGACGTGCTGTGGCTGGCTTGGAGGAGTGGCCCCGGGTCAGAACGTTCAGCTGAGCCCTGGCTTCTGCTCACTGAGCCGAGGACGCGTGGGATGCAGTGGAAGGGGGATGTGTGTTTAATCAGCCCTGGCAGACTGAGCCCCGAAGTGGGGCAGGGCAGAGGGAAGCCCAGGGAGTCAGGCCCTGCTTCTTCTGGTGCAGCATTTCTGGAAGGGGAGGCCCACGGCTCTGCCCCAAAGCCTTGCTGCCTTCAAGGCCTGTTGAGATGGACAATGGAAAAGGCCTGATATGGTTTCAGTTTTGTCTTCGAAAAAGATATGTTGGAGTTCTAACTCCCAGTACTTTGGGATGTGACCTTATTTGGAAAGAGAGTCATTGCAGATGTGATCAGTCAAGATGAGGTCACACTGGAGTAGAGTGGATCCTTAATCCAATACGACTGGTACCCTTGGAAAAAGAGGAGACAGGGACGCCTGGGTGGCTCAGTCGATTAAGCATCTGACTCTTGATTTTGGCCCAGGTCATGATCTCACATTTTGTGAATTTGAGTCCTGCATCGGGCTCTGCATTGGTGGCGCGGAGCCTGCTTGGGATTTTCTCTCTCTTCCTCTCTCTCTCTCCCTCCCCCTGCCCAAAATAAATAAACTTAAAAAAAAAAAAAAGAGGAGACAGACACAGAGGAGGTGAGCCTGTGACGGTGGAGGGGGATGCTGGTGTGCTGCTGTGCACTCCCAGGGACGCCCGGGTTTGCTAGAAGCCACAGGAAACAAGGAAGGAACTTCCCTGAGACTTCTGAGGAAGCATGCTCCTCCTAGCACCTTACTCTGGCCTCTTCTGAACTGTGAGAGAATAAATTTCTGCTATTTTAAACTACTGGGTTTGTAGTGCTTGGTTACAATAGCTCTGGGAAACGAATGTACAGCCCTCAGCAACCCCCTCTGACACAGTGACCAGTCAAACCTTCAGTCTGAGAATGAAATCTCAAATCAAATACCTGGGAGAAAATAAGCAGGTCTCAGAGTGAGCATGCAAGGAATTGTACCATGGAAGGTTCAAGAACCAGCCCCCTGCCCTGCCCCAGCCCTCAGGATGGCTCACTGTCTACTTGGACAGTCAGGAGAGAGTCCTTACGTCCTGAGAAGGACCACATGAACTCCGAACAAGAGACAGACTATCTCAGGAGTTTGAGAAAAAGAAACAAACACTGTCTTTCATTGTCTCATTTGTCGTTTTAATAATAATAGCAATACTTCCCATTTACTGAGCATTTGCCATGTTCCAGGCATGTGTTACGAACTTTGTAAGGGTGTTCTCATGCATGGCTTCCCCTTAAGTCAGCCCTGCAGCTCCTTAGGGCCCACAGAAGATGTCTTTCTTCTTGCACCAATCCAGCATGTCAAAATCGAGGAAAATGAGTGAGGGGTGGCTACTTTTCAAAGTTTCACATACCTTTCCCACATAGCCAGTGACTCACCCTAGTTACTATTTGCTACAAAGCAGTTTTTTTTAAGTTGCCACTTTCATAAGCTTAAAACAAACAGAAAAGCTACCTTCGATGAGAGAAGGTCCAGAAAGAACTAGAAATTTACATGAGATACTGTTCATATCCCATTAAAAACACACGATCTGAGGACTCCTCTCCCGGTACCCCTACTCAAGTGGAGAAGGGGGAGCAGGTAACACAGGAAATCCTTGGGAATAAATGGCAAAGCCATGTCCCCACCTTCCCCTGCTTGTCCGTGAGCATGGAGCAGAAGAGACTGAGGAGGGGGCGGGAGAAGAGGGGGAAACACCCGCTTGCCCATCACTGCCCACACCTACCGCACACTGAGGTCGTCACCCCACCAAGGCTTGTCCCGGCAGGAGCCACTCAGCAGAGACAAGCCCACCCTGGGGCTGAGCAGAGCTGACACTTCTCAGAAAGGGGGCCTGGAAAGGAGGATGCGTGATGTTCCACTGATGGTCACCGGAACATCTAGTGTGCGTCTAGTACGGGTTTCAGTCGGGCAAAACGGCCTCTTCCTCTGGCAGAATCATCCGCTACCCCCCGCAGTGGTGACACCTCTTTCCCTAATGGGTCTGCTGCATCGCAGCGCCCCACCCGACCCAGCGACTTCATCTCCCAGCCAACATGTTGCTTATCCTCAAAACGTAAACCATGAAGCCAAAAATTGCAAATTGCACCAGGGGATTGAGGACAAGTGTAATGATGCCTATTTGTGTAAGATCAAAACTGTATAAGGAATTACTATAACGTGTAAACTGCTAGCAGCTACAGCATGTCAACAATAACACTTATTATCATCACTGTAGACTTGTAAATATCACTCGGGCTGCGGGCACTGTAAGGAACTAAGCTGTGAAGGATGGGAGAGCCTCTCATTCTAACGGCTGGTCCTTCCTGATTCTTTTTAAAAAATTTTTAATGTTTTAATTAGTTCTGAGAGAGAGAGAGAGCAGGAGAGGGTCAGAGAGAGGGAGATACAGAATCCAAAGCAGGCTCCAGGCTCTGAGCTGTCAGCACAGAGCCCAACATGGGGCTCGAACCCAGGAGCCGTGAGATCATGACCTGAGCCGAGGTCGGAGGCTTAACCGACTGAGCCACCCAGGTGCCCCTGGTCCTTCCTGATTTGACAGCCCAGCCATAACCTACATTTTCAACTTGCAGGAAAAGGAAAATGCAGATCTAACCCCAGGAGGGAAACCAGAGGAAAAGAGGAGCGAGGGAAGTGGTTAGAATCCAATCGCAGGGAAGTGATTTGATGTTCTGCGTGGAGTTAAAGGTGTCAAGACCAGAGAGGAGGTATATCAGTAGTTGATTTGTTTGCCCAACAGAAGGAGATTGTGTTGGACCCCTGCTGACCCGCAGCTAATCCCGGCCCCAAGAGTCAGGGAAAAAGCTGTTTGCTGGGGCTGTGAGCACCTTTTGCACCTTCAGGCTGCAGCAAACAGGGATGAGACCAGAGCTGGCTCAGGGACCACCAGCCCCCTCCCGCAGCCAGAAAGCTACCGGGAAACGCCTAAAGGGAAGGACTTCTTTAGCCTCTTACTGCTCACGGTGCCAATCACAGGAGCCCATTCAGACAGAGAGCCAATCACATTGTCTGACAAGACAGGAACCAATCCTCTGTCTTCCCCCATCGAGACTCATTCCATTCTGAACCTCCGCCTGCTGGGGGCTTGTGTTAGCAGCACAGTGAGTGGCCTGAGAAGCTGGAGGGGAGGGGGAGCCGAGCACCCCTCAAGCCAGCGCCCCCTAAGGAGCAGACTGTGGCGGAAAGGCTGGGCACAGATACGGATGATAAACTCCAGTTCATCAGCTCCACGCATGCATAGTTACTGGGTACTGACCGCTTCCGTGCCAGGCACTGGGAATAAGAGACACAGAATGTTACCCTGTAAGAGCTGAGTCTAGTCGGGGAGTCAGAGAAGTAGACACATACGGCCCTTGCATGAGCATGTGATGAATGCCAAGCCAGGGTCCAAGGTGCTGTGGGAGCAGACATCCTCGTGGAAGCAGGGCGGCAGGAAACCGGCCATGAGGGGGACAGTGGCGCCCAGGAGCATACCATAGCCCCCAGGGGACCTGCCCTGTAGCCAGAGACCCTCACCTCGTCATACCCGTTTGTATCAGTGTGTGAGGGCTCGCAACAAAGTGCCTTGGCCTGGCTGGCTTCGACAGCAGAAGGGGATTTTCTCACAATTCTGGAAACTGCACGTCTAAGCTCAGGGTGTGATCAAGGTTGGTGTCTTCTGAGTCCTCTCTCTTTAGTTTGCAGATGGCTGTCTTCTCCCTATGTCTTCACATGACCTTCCCTCCATACATAGTTTTGGTCAAATTTCCTCTTCTTCTAAGCACATCGGTCACCCTGGATTAGGGCTCACCCTAATATCCTCCTTTGACCTCCTGAAAGACCTTCACCTCCAAACACAGTTGCTTTCTGAGGTACTGGCGTTTAGGATTCCCACGTACGAATTTGAGGAGGGCACTTCAGCTCATTACACCGTCATTTTTCTTTTTCTTTTTAATGTTTTTTTTTTTTTCTGAGACAGACAGAGTGTGATTGGGGGAGGGGCAGAGAGATGGAGACACAGAATCTGAACAGGCTCCAGGCTTTGAGCTTCCAGCACAGAGCCCAATGTGGGGTTCAAACTCATGAACCATGAGATCGTGACCTGAGTGAGCTAAAGTCAGATGTTTAACCAACTGAGCCACCCAGTCGCCCCTACACCGTCATTTTTTACAACTGTTGTGAAGCTGCTATTTAGCTGCTCTCTCCCCCAAAGCACACAGTGACCGTCAGCTTTTTGTCTCTAAATCTTCCGTATTAGGCGCCAGGCTGACCCAGACCCGGACCCACTCTTGTCGTGTGAGAGGAATGGAGAAGCCCTGCATCTGGTTCTTGAAGTCAGTGCCCTCATCACTCATCTTTTCTTCAAAGAGCTGCATGTCGATGAGAGTCTTGAAGCAATCGCTTTCCACTGCTCATCAGCCCAGCTCACTGGTCTCTTGCCCAAGGTATTTGATAAGTCACTTTATCTGCAATAAGAACTGGTGTTGCCTTTGGAGCTGTCAGGGGGAGAGCCGGTGAAGGGGCCATCCATCAAAGAAGGCCCACACAAGCCAGCCTGAACGCCCGTGGAGGGTGCCAGGTGTCCTGATCTATCACAGCGGGACACGGGGGGTGTCTGTGAGTGCCGAGACCCTAAGGCAGCACAGCAGGACTCTGCACAGTCTGCTCAAAGGTCGGGGAGGCACCTGGTCTCCATTCCACAGCTCAGGGCGATAAGAGGTCTGGGGCTTTGCGAGGAGCTAAGAACGAAGGAGAGAAATGAACAGACCACTGGCTTGATCCTCAAGGAGCTTACAGTCTCCTGGGGAAGACTGTCCACCTAATAATGCATTAGGTTCTGGCTGAGTTGCTCGAGGGTTCCGAGAGGCTTCTAGCAGGAGCTGATGCCTGAATAGAATTTGGGGGATCAGTGGTGCTAGGTAGCTCCATTAATGGGGCCAGAGAGGGGAGCAGAATGGTCCACGCAGTGAGGGAGAGAGTAGCAGAAGTGGGATCGGAGAGATGACCGGGGCCAGACGGCAGAGGGATCCGTAAACCATGCTGGGTGGTTTGGACATTTCCTGTGAACTTTCAAACCGTGTTTGTTGGGGGCACTGGGGCTCTTCCTGAGGCCTTGGGATAATGAGCAAGACTGAGCGAGTGAGGCACTCACCAGAGCATCTTGGTTCTGTCCTCTTTTGTTATTGGGGTTTCATTTGAAAAAGAAATGTTCTAAAGCTTTAAAAAATCAGCAACTTGGAGTGCCTGGGTGGCTCAGTCGGTTAAGCGTCTGACTTTGGCTCAGGTCATGATCTCCCAGTTCATGGGTTCGAGCCCCAGGTCGGGCTCTATGCTGACAGCTCAGAGCCTGGAGCCTGCTTCCGATTCTGTGTGTCCCTCTCTGCCCCTCTCCTGCTCATGATCTGTCTCTCTGTCTCTCAAAAATAAATAAATGCTTTTAAAAAAATCAACAACTACTATTCTGTTAGCTATTAAAGAGTCCTCATGGGGGATTCTCAGCACAGAACGGTATGGTGATGGTGTGGAGTCTGAAGCCCGGCGGGGGTGGGGTGGGGCTGCCACAGGCCTGGAGGCAGGGCCATCAGTTAAGAGGCTGATACAATTGCCCAAGAAAAGAAATAGAAAGGAATTGAGAAATTGGAGAAAGGGTTAGGAGGTGAAGCTGATTGTACTTGCTAATTGACTTAACACTGGAGAGCGCAGGAGAGAGAAAGGTCTTCAGCGGGTACTGAGTTTATTCCCCAGGTGAGTGGGTGCATGCTGGTACCTTTAACTGGGCAAAAGAATGGAGGGGAGGGAGCTCATTTGGGTGGACACATGAGGAGTCAGGTGCTGGCCATGTGGACTCCAGGGTACCACTGGGAGACCCAGGGGGAGCTGTCTAGACAGCCCCCTAATTAAGTCATGCTCAAGTCTTCACACATCCCAGCCTGAAGAGAGTGCCTTGCATATTGAGACAGGTGCCAGTAACTGCATATTTTTTATTTTAAAGTCTATGCATGAAGTCTGCAGGGTTCTCTCTAATCTCTTCTATGGCTACTTTTCAATCTTACCTCCTTTATACTTCCCCAAAGTATAGGAAATTAGAATAGGCCAGTCTTCCCTGTCCACACAGGCTCTGCTCAGCCAGAAAGCTTCTTAACTGTTTCCCAACATACATCTCTTTGGAGCCTCTGGAACAGATAGAGAGATAATGGCGAGACAGAATGGATATCTCCCACATGGGGTTCATCGAAAACGTAATGAAAGGTATGATACATGACACACCGTTCCTCCCTTCCTGCTAATGCCCTTCTCCCCTCCTTCTGTCTATGTGATGTGACTCACTCCACTGACCCTCCATTCTGGTTCCATTTTTTCCACGGATCCTCTTACTCTGCTCCCTTAAGGAGGGCGAATCGCAGGTGAGTTTGCAGCAAGCGTCTGCGAGTTCTGTAGGGGAAGATTCATTCTTTAGAACAGCCCTTCAGTTTCCATACCCGGAGACTCTCCAGCCGGCGACCTCAGCCCCAAAGCACTGGGCACAGTTGCCCTTGTGTGTAGTGATGGGGAGCTCCCCCCACCCCCATCAGGGTACTAAGTGCTCCTGGGAGCCCGGGCACCTTGTTCTAGGTCAAGGGCATCTAGCTCACCGGAGGTCGTGGACCCGCCAGCCTGTGGGCTCTGTCGGGGTCTGTTGATAACCTGTCCGGTGTTCTTTCGCCACATCCTAGTACTGTTGGATTTCCGTGGCACGCATGCTGAGCTTGCCTTCCCCCTGCCTTACTTTGAGTCTGCCCCTGCTCCCAGATGGATTCTAATTCTCCAGCCCTGGGCAAGTGCTTAGCAACAAAACCCAAGAGCCCAGGCCTCTTTCCGCGCTCTGAGCGGCACCTCTGTCTACAGAGTTCTACCTCTTCAGCGCGTGGTAAAGTGCTTTATTCATCCAGGAACAAGCACAGAGTGTTACAGTCCCGGATGTGGGCTCTTCCCCACTCCGACTCTCCCTTATGAGTTACTCCACTTTTCAGGGTGCCCAGGGAACCCCAAGGTGACTGCTGCATGGATGGCCGCCTCTTCAGGGCCCATCAGCCTGCTCAGCTCATTTTTTCCCCCATGCACTGTCTTGCATCAGGTCAATAGGAATTCTTTTTTCCCCCCCCCCC